>NW_010300079.1:0-1224 GCF_000700745.2 Antrostomus carolinensis | reverse complement strand
CCAATCTATTCTATGATTCTATGATTCTGAGCTGGAAGACAGGGAGCAGAATGAAGCTCCCATAATACAAAAGGAAATGGTTAGTGACCTGCTACACCACTTAGACAAACACAAGTCTATGGGGCTGGATGAGACCCACCCAAAGGAACTAAAGGAGCTGGTGGAAGTGCTCACCAAGCCACTTTCAATCATTTATCAGCAGTCCTGGCTAACCAGGGAGGTCCAAGTTGACTGGAACTTAACAAATGTGACGCCCATCTATAAGAAGGGCTGGAAGTAGGGTCTGGGGAACTAAAGGCCTGTCAGTCTGATCTTGGTGCCTGGGAGGCTGATGGAGTAGATCATCTTGAGTGCCATTGTGTAGGATGTATGGGACAAGCAGTTGATGAGGCCCAATCAGCATGAGTTTATGAAAGGCAGGTCCTGCTTGACTAACCTGATCTCTTTCTATGGCAAGATGACTTGCTTAGTGAATGAGGGAAAGGATGTGGATGTTGTCTACCTAGACTTTATAAAGCCTTTGACACCATGTCCCACATCATCCTCCTGCAGAAACTGGCTGCTCATGGCTCGGATGGGTGTATTCTTTACTGGGTAAAAAACTGGCTGAATGGTTGGGCCCATAGTGTTGTGGTGAATAAATTTAAGTCCTGTTGTCCAGTCACAAGTGGTGTTCCCCAGGACTCAGTATCAGGGCCAGTAGGTTTAATATCTTTATCAGTGATCTGGACAAGGGTAATCAAATGCACCCTCAGTAAGTTTGCAGATGACACCAAACTGGGTGGGAGTGTTGGCCTGTTTGAAGGTGGAGAAGGTGGAAAGGCTCTACAGAGGGATCTGGACAGTCTGGATTGATGGACCAAGGCCAATTGTATGAGGTTTAACAAGGACAAACGCTGGGTCCTGCACTTAAGTCACAACAACCTCATGCAACACTACAGGCTTGGAGAAGAGTGGCTCAAAAGCTACTACATGGAAAAGAACCTGGGGGTGTTAGTTGACAGCTGGCTGAATATTAGCTGGCAGTGTGCCCAGGTGGCCAAGAAAGCCAATAGCATCCCAGCTTGTATGAGAAACAGTGTGCCCAGTAGGACTAGGTAAATGATAGTCATGTACTCTCATGAGCTCACACCTGAAATAATGTGTTCAGTTTTGGGCCTCTGTGGAGAATCAGGCTCATTAGTGCCAAACACTGAGTCATCACAAATCAGAAGGGAGGGAGTC
>NW_010300078.1:100755-144512 GCF_000700745.2 Antrostomus carolinensis | reverse complement strand
CTGTGACTCTGTGATTCTGTGATTCTGTGATACTACTCCATATACATCCTATCAACATGGGTAGTAAAGCAATAGTCTGACACACCAACTCTACTGGAGTCACTGAGAAACAGGGTAAGTGTATTGGCTCATCCTTGTTTGAAAGTGAGAATAAATAAGTCCTATAATTTTTATGAGTATTACTGTCATCAGTGATTAATTTGAATAATGAGCCATGATGGTGAGTTAGCAGAGGTTCTTAAAGGTGAAAGGTACATCATACCACACAGACAAAATCACTGGCTTTTACAAAAGACATTCACTGTCTCCAGGGGAAAAACACAGTAGTACAATTAGAGGAACACAGGAGACATTATTCCCTTCCTGATCATAATCCTCAAGCACAACAAAATGGTATTCCACCCAGAAATTATGAAACATTCAGTTCTGACACAGTGGGAGATCACTTTCAGCACCCTTATTCTGGTACTGCATTTAAATGCCATAGGGGCTTCAGGGTGCTCAAAGCCTATCTGGGGGGACCATGAACATAAACTTAGCCATATTCACACAGACAAGAGTACATAGGGATATGACCCCTCAGGTCAGCATGGTTCTGCTTCCTCCTGTCCAAAGAGAAAACAATAGAAGCGTGTGCCTACTGCACAAGTTTCTGGGCTCTATTCTTTATAAGTGACACTATAATCATATCCAATTTACAATTTCATTACAAGCAAAGGAATAAACAAAACATCTAAAACATACATGGATGATCTAGTTCTCCAGACAGCATGTGATGTTCAAAAGGACTGAGGAACTCAGACATCAAACCTGTGACTTTCCTTTACAGTTGGCTGCATGATTCCTCTAAGGTCCAACCATAAAATTCTCTTCCTGCCCTAAACCCTGCTGAATTTTTGCATTCACAGGGGAATTACACCTTGTGTGGAAGAAAATATTTCCTTCCGCTACTTCTACATTTGTAGCTTTCAAATCTCTGAGTGTTTGAGGAGAAGAGAGAAATAAGGGCATGCGATTTGTTTTCCTTAGCTAGACAGAAAGCATGGCCTGAATGAAAGATTAGGGCTCCAGATGTGCTTAACAACCATCAGTCACTGGTTTCAATGGACATGCAGCTCTTTTTAAAACAGGGACTGTTTCCACAAAGTTCTTTATCTGAGGGTCAAACCCTTGAAAACTTAACCCTAACCGTAAGCATCTTCTCAAAACTTCCCCCTACCCTTCTGAGTGGGTCTGACACCTTCCACCACCCCTGCCTGAGCTCCATTGCTTATTTCTACTGGGTGTAATTTAATTTCTCAGCAACACCTGGTGTTGGGGTTCAGTGGGAATATGCAGACTCTGTTGGCACTCATTGGGGGCTTGCAAAGACAAAAGTGAGTGCCCCAGTCACTCCACACAAATGCCGATAATAGTTATACATCAACCCACAGCTTTGTGTACCTGTCAGTTCTACCTGCATCTATCAATTAAAAGTGCTCAGTTTCATGCCAGAAGTCTGGGCTTCCAAGGAAGACTGCAAGAGCTATCAAAGAAATCTTGAAAGCTGGTTGCTACCTACCCTCTCTTTATCTAATTGTATCAAGAAAGGTTTCAGGGAGAGAGCCTGACTCACTTCTCACACTTGCTAATTAGACCTTATTTCAGCAGTAATTTAGTGTTAATACTCCTCCTTTACAGTGTTGCCCAAAGAACTGGTAAAGGCCTCTGTAAGAAAACTTACCGGGAAACTCACCTGGGATTGGACTGAGTAAGTTTCTGATAAATAAAAAAGAATGACCAAAACCAAGGATGGTTTCTCTTGAGAACAGCCCAAAGTCTGGTAAATGTAACACCCACCTGGTCCTGAGAAACCTAGGTCAGATGTTCAGTTTGGTTGCCTGAAGGCATGGACTTCAGCCTGTCTTCTCCACCTCCAGCAACTCTCAGCACTTACTGTCTGTTGAGCTTGTTAAGGCTGGCCTCCTGCTTGCTGTACGGAAAAAAATTAAAAATTAAAGGTTTCAGGTTAGTCCTGGAGTGAAGTGAGAATTATAATCCAAAATGCTGGTATAAAATGGAGAACTGTTTCCTATAAGGTCCTAGGTAAGACATAGGACTATTTTGAGGAGCCAACTGATAAGGAGACAGAATGGACACAATCTCTGTGGCCTTTAAAGGTTGCTCATCTGCTGCCCCCTTGGCCAGGCGGTTTTGATGACCTGGACACACACAAAAAGAGCTGTGCCTCTCTTCCCTTTCAATCCTTGGGCAGCCTAGCCCTGTCTGAGCCCCTGTGGCAGAGCACCCACAAAAGAAAAGACAGCTGCTCAGGTCCAGGGACAGTCTGACATGAAACAGCCCATGAGATTGTGGTTTTGCTTCTCACAGAGAGGTCTGTCTTTCGCTTTGCTTTGTGGAAAACACAGACACACATTCATGCAATCACAGTGAGTGGTGGATCCTGGGAGATGTTTTACACCAGCATGGTCTACCCCTGAGTGAAGCTGAGTAGGCATCGGAGTAACAGAGATGTCAGGTATGCTGCAGCCATAATTAATCAGTTGCAATTATTGTTCAGATACATTCATGTCTCATTTGGCCATCAGCACCAAAAGCATGAAAGGACTCCCTTAGTACAGACAGCATTATTTTATTGTCATGGATAAAATAAAGCATAATAAAGCAAAGGAGTATTTGCAGGGAAGAGCTTGAGACTTGGGGAGGATTACAGTTTTGTTCCCAGCTTTACCACAGACCTCATCTGTGACTTGGAGTGAATCACTTAATTCTTACCCTTTACAATGAGGATTCTCCCTTCTCTTTGTTATTCTTATCAGTTTAGGGAAGAGACTCTGACAATGTGCAGGCGTCTAACAGCCAGCACACAGGCGCCTTAAACAAGTTAAGGGCTTTGAGATGTTTCTGTAATTGTAAGAAAAAAATCTGCTTGATAGATGAATTATATTGTTCTGTCTCATAAACATATTCGCTTGTGTAACATTAATCAAGATTTTTTTCTTAGATACTTCATGCAGAAAAAATTCATGTTAGCATACTGGCAACTAGAAAGATCTACTGGGTGGGCACCAACATTTTTGAACCGAGTAGAGATGGACTGAGACCATTCTTCTGAAGAACTTCAGTTCCTCTCTTTTAGTAACTCACCTATCATAGTGAACCATGGGGATTGGACACTGGGGCAGTTACCTGAGCCAACTGAGCCTCTCTTCAGAGAACAGTAGATATCACTCAAATATTTTGCCAGTGTTAAACCCAAGAAGGCCCTACTGTCTCAGCTGGATGAGAGGGTTGGTCCCATACAAAGGCTATCTTTACCCACATGCTCCGCAACTGAGCAAGATCTAAAATAAAACCCTCTGAGCTCTTGCTGATTTTTCCAGTAGCAACCTCTCATACTCTGTCCTTAATTACCAAGACCAGGTCATCTTCATCAGGTTTTTGAGACAGAGACAAACTGACCAGCATTTACTATGTGTGGTTACAGCCCACCACCACTCCAGCGCTGCTGAATGTGCAAGCTCTGACTCAGGAGAACATGTTTATTTGAGCCATGCACAGGGGTTCTCTATGAAATAAAACCCTCTACCTCCAAATAATTCTTTGTTAACTTCAAAGCCCTGGCAAGAGCTTTGGAGCTGACAAGGCGCACTGCGAGCTGGCAGCTAGAACTGCCGGGCTGACAAAGAAGCCTCCTGGACAAACTTACCATATAAACAAGTAAGGTCAGATCATTCTCCTATGGAATATGATACTGATACCTCTTACCCATGGGGTAACTATTGGGTTACATGGACTGGCATGACCCAACCTCTGCATGGGAGAGTGAAGAGAGCTGTACACACCAAGCTCTTCTTTTGTAGACCTTGCAAAGCAAAGCCTGATTGATGGAGTGGCTTTCTAGTGACAGTGCACAGAAAATACCTCCAGCCATGCCCTTCACTGAAAAGGTGAATATAGCCCTTAGCTCTCCTGAGAGAGCAATCAACACCTCGGGGCCCTGGCTCAGCTAAATGAGCAGCTGGCAAAAGCCCCAGGAGCAGGAGAAAAGCAGCTGCAAGCTTCTTCTCCAAGGCTGATGTCTCTCAGGACAACTTCAGAACAGAATGAGGACAACCAAAAAGACTCTGCCTCATCTATTGCTGTTTCCATGGGCTGGCAGCATGCTGCTCTCCCCCATCCTGCACTCCCCATCTCTGCAAGGAGGTAGGACTCATCTCAACTATCAGCTTCTGAAGGCAAGGATCATGTTTGCTATACATTTAGCAAATGCAAGCACACTGGTGCCAGAGTTCAGCAACATTAGCCCTCTGCTGGTGCATCTCACTGGGGGAGCTGAGAAGAGTACAATCCCTGGGGAAGCCGAGTCACACAGAGATGAGGTGAACCAACGGACCTGTAATGCCACCAGGTCTCCAGATTATCAGAAGGAAAAAAAATGTGAAGTACATATTGCAAAATGTGCCTCCCACAGACAGACACAGAGTCACTGATAAACAACCTTCAAACATCATTGTTCAAATAACATTTGAATCATTCTCTGACTCAGTGATCAATGAAAGACAGGTGACAGGAATAACAACGGTTAGCTAAGAGAGCAGAAAATGTTAAAGAAAGCAGTCAGTAAGGTGTGGTATTCACAGCTTAGCCTTTGGTGAGCTGGGTCAGAAAACTACCAAGACAGTCACTGTTCTGGAAAAATCCTCTATGAAGCTACAATAGTGGAGCTTACATTACAGAACGTCCATCGGCTGCTTTGCAGTCGATGATAACTCTTAAAAAGGGACAGCATTTATACTTTGCTCTGTCCAGTTTCCCCTAATCTTCATGTGCTTCTCTGGCACTTTTCCATTTTCTTGCTCTTGATTAAAGAGCACTGAGAATCGCTCTTAAAATAGCAGTGAGAATCAAATTACATTTGCTCCAAAAGCAGGAAAGATAGTAAGAAAATGAGGATAAAACTTAGTTAAGCATTGCTTAGGTATATCATTTAGGGCTGTGCTAGAGGAACTTTCTCTTCAATGAGTTAAAAGTGGAATAAAAAAACTTGCTGTCCCATGGAGAAATCCCCTCAACTCTTGGCTCAGATCAGTGGCTTCCCAGTTGCCTGATAGGAAAAGTCAAAGTTTTTCAGTAAATGACTAAACAGATATGAATGTCCATGACAGGAATTACCCATATCTGTAGTTGCCCAAGATGATCAAGGCATGACCATAGAGTTTTTTAATTTTACAGAAGTAGTCTTAGTCACATCATTTTGCCATAAGCAAGCAAGTTTGCAAAATCAACTTAAGCCCAACATAAGCAACCACCCCTCCCCAGCCAAACCTGGCCAGAGTTTAAACACCCCTCCTGATGACTTAGTTGGATATCTCTGGAGCAAAACAAAAGCTGCCAATCTTTGGAAGCACTGAACAGAACCACTCCCATTTACATCGTAAGACATGTTTTGAGCATTAAAAATTATTTGTGTGATTAAAAGGGCTGCAATACCATGTTTTGCATGTTTTGGCCAAAGTAGCACCAGAAGTCAGTGGCAAAACAGGAACTTAACTTGTGAGCACTTGTCTGTCACTCTCATCTTCTGGCAACCTTACCTCCCTGCCTGATGAAGCCAGGGCAAAGTCCAGAAGAGATGAGGGAATCGTGACTGTACAGGTTAGACCAGATGTGCCACCAGCCACTGCTGACATGTAGTCCATGGCAATGTGCAGGGGGACACCACGTGCACACCTCGAGTCCACCTGCACAGAGCACAGGGCTCCCAACAGGCCCTGCACCCCGGTGGTTCAGGGAAATAACAAACTCCATTTTACAGTGAAAGATTTTTATTTGTCCTCGTGCTATTGTGAACTGATAGAGAAGCTTATCTCTCCTCACAATGGCTGCCTGATGAAAAGCGATAGGGCGCCTGTGACAAGGTGCCAGCCTCTCAGAAAAGGCGTTGTGCTACCTTTACATTTAATAGGGACAGTGAAGGGGAAATCGTCAGCCTCTGAGGCTTCAAAAACCACACAGCTTGCAAAGACTGGTGAGGAATGCGGTCCCGGGTGTGAAGCCCCATGCTGGGGTTCAGGAGATGTGGTTCTCTCCCAGCTGGGGTAGCAGCCTCCAAGCTGGGCAATTACTCCGTGCAAAGGCTCAGCTGAAGTGAGAGGAGTGGGAGGTGAGCTCATTTCCCCCTCTCTGTTTCCCCACACCCACCCCACATGAGGTGATGTGAGGATAAGCTGATGAACGCACGCGGGGTGCTTCGATCCTGCAGTGATAAGCACCAGAAAGGCCCTGTAGACACAAGAGAAGCAGGATGCCAGCAGCAGCTGCCAGACCTGAGCATGCATCCAGACCCCTGCAAGAGCTCACCATGGCTTTTAAAGGACCTGTTCTCTTGGGGCTGATTTGTTTATTTCCGTCCCTTCCCAATCCAATACGTTATCTTTACATCGCAAAGTTTATTTCTGAACATGTCAACACACTTCTGAAAAGGTCAGACACATGAGGGCATGCACCCGTGATGGTACACAGGGAGGCACAGACACAGCTGCATTCCTGGAAATCATGATTTGAAGGGTTTTCACAGGAAAGTCTGACACAGCAGCTGGGTTGGCAGACACACGTAGGCGAGCCACCATCTTCCCCCTTTTGTTATCACTCCCTATTCATTTCTGTGCTTTGCATGAAAAATCTGAAGGTTGCTTCTAAGTATAGGCTTTGTTGGCTTTGTTTGAAAGCTTGCCATAGCTCTCAGACATGATAACACCAGCAGGGTGCTAGCTGAACTATATTTATCGATGTATTTCATAGAGGAAAAACTTAAGTGTTTTTGAGGACTTGAGGTATTTTCTTTTCTTTTCTTTTCTTCCTTTCTTTCTCTTGCAGCAGACAGCTTAGTTCTGTTATTTACCAGATGTCACCCTGACAAGTCAGATATTAAAAGGAGACCCACGATCTGTTTACAGGCAACAATGTGTTGTGTAAGTAGCTCATGTTTAAACAAGACTTGAGAAACATGGTTATTCAGTTTTTTTCTCCTTTTTTAAAAATTTCAAATAAATAAAGATGAAATTCCATTGGTTCCTCTCACCCCTCAGCCTGAGCCTTGGTCTGCAGCTTCCAGGGTATCTATCAATTATGACACCCCAGAAAAGCCAACTGAAGGCCAGGGATTGCTCTCTGCTCCCACCAGGAGCAGTGACAGTGCCCAATCAAACACCTCTAAACTAGGAACTGCAAGTAGAGCTGTTTAAAATAGCAAGCCAGTGAAAACACCCTTTAAAACAATAAAACAAGTGGTACACTTTTCCAGATGGCAAATGTACCTCAGATAGTTCATAAGTGCTGTTAGGCACCTGGAAATGGCCCAGAGCCATGTCCACTGTGCAGCAGGGGACATACATTCCCAGAGCCGTGTAATCACTTGGTCTCCAAGTGTCCAGCCTGACTGAGGGTGGCATTGTGGAGGACAACAGAGGGATCCCCAACACCACCATTTCCCCCATTAACATGCAGCTCTGCCCTGCTCCAGGGATCTGGAGGAACAGCAGTGGGAAAGGCTGGAGCAGCCTCAGTGGACCTCTGATCTGGGTCTTCAGGCACGGAAGCACAAGCCCCCCCAAAATGAGGCCAAAATTAACACCACAGGTCTCCACTACCACACCTCCACTTAGCAGCCATGTCCCACCAGGAGGGCAGGGCTGGAAACAAGAGGAAAAACGCTCCCTGGGAGAGGTGACAGATAAGAGAGTGCTGAAATGCAGGCATTCGGCTTGTCTGGTACGTCAGCACGTCAATGCTGCAGCACTGATGAAATGTCTGCAAATGGGCTGGTGAGAGGAGCTGCTTTGGCGCTGAGCACCGTGGTGCCGGTTCCTTACCCACAGCTCTCAAATGCTTCACGGTGGGAGACGACTGAGAGCAGCCACGTTTGCCACCCAGAGAGCATGGGGCACCCCCCAGGCCCACCACTGAGTCCCTCCACGAGCTGCTCTGCTCTCAGCGTTCTCCATCCCTTGCTGGGTATTTTGACGCATGTTTAACATTAGATTCAGCAAATGTCCAAGGAAATAAATCCCAATGAACTGAAGACAACAAATTAGAAGCCTAAAACTTTGTTTCATCAGCCTTGGAATTTCTTTGCTCCAAATGATAACAAAATTGACCCCATCCATTGAAAGGAAAAATATAGAAATGCTAGAAAGTTAGAAAATTTTTCACAACAATATTCTGATTCTTTGTGTATGAAAAGATCCCTCGAAAGTTCAAATATTTGATAAATCACAGCCTAACCGCCAAACCATCTGTGGAAAATTTTAAAGACATACCCATGAAAACGTTCACGGTTATTCAGAAACATATCATTCACAATTTCAAAACATTTACAAGCTGTACATAGAGTGATTAACTTGGCTGGAGGGAAGGGTCTGGATGAAACCCAGCACTGTGTGGGCAGGAAATGTACCACAGCTCTCCTTCTAGAGGCTGACGTTAGCAAGCGCATTAACCCGTATTTTTTCTACTTCTCATCTCCCACGGCTGTGCTGGCCCACCTGGCTGTCCCTGCCATCCCAGCCACACCAACGGTGCTGAACGCTGCCTGGGAAAAAGCACACGCCGGGACAGAAGATGCTTCATAAATGCCAGAGACTTGGGCTGATGCTCACTGAGTCAGTGCTCTGTGCAAGGATGGAGGAGGGGTCCGAGGATCCACAGCAACACTTGTGATAACAACAGGAACAGAGGAAGCTGCTCCCAAATCAGTCAGTCACATTACGTTCCTCTAAATCATGTCTTTAAGTTGCAACACGGAAGTCTAAGGAATCACAAGGCAGATACCATATCTTAAACCTGGTGAATCTTCACTTTAAATCAAAGTTCAACAACTCACTGCAAATACAAAAACATATCTACATGCTTTTCTTTATACACCATTAAAAATACTGTTGACTTGAATGCAACTATTCACCTTCCCTAAAATCGTCGGCAGGCCACAGATTTAGATTGCTGAATGCTGTTTAACAGTCATTATGTTCCACCTCGCAAATGATCACCTCTAAAAATGGATGAAAATTATTTCTGTATAGTTTTATCCCTCTAGAGTATAGACATTTGATAAATACATGTTGCCTTTGTATTGTCAATGACAGCTCACCCCCTTTTAGAGTAATCCCTATTCCCTAGCCCCCAGTTTCTATGTATAGCACACAACCTCAGATGCTTAAAGAGTGAGATTCAGTGTTTGCCATCATTGCAGACTTACCTTTGGCAGACAAGGAATTGACTCCAGTATAATCCCCAAAACGAATATATCTGTCCTTCCAAAATCCACATTCAGCCTGGCTGCTGTTGCACTAAGAAATTCAGGTCCAAATCACATGGTCGCAGCCTTAAAACTGCAATTTAACCTTGAGTTTACTCTCCATTTATCTCTTGGTGGATCCTCTAGACTTAGTACCACAAGAGATTTTACACCAAAAAGAAAAGGGAAGTAACCATAAGGTCAATTGCTGTCCTCTACAACCAGAAAATCTGTACGTTGCAGCTTTATAAGAGCTGGGCAGATAGGAGTAGGAATGAATATATATGCATATAAATCTGTATCTATATAAAATCCCTCTCTACTACTGCTCAGCTGCGGGATTACATACAAATCATTTTACCTTTTTGTACCATGGAAAATGGCGAAAATGAAGCCTCCTTACAGCTGAATTGCTACCCTTTAGGATTAATTCAGCATCACATTTGAGACTGTTTTAAAGACAGCGTAAACAAAGAAAGCTTCTGCTCAAAAAAGCTCACTATATCCATACCTCTGGAGACAGCCAGTAGGTGGGAAAAAAAAAGTGGCTTGGGAAGGATGGATGGAACAACATTGAAATGACAAAGCTGCACTAACTCTTACAATGCATCATTAAAATCAAATTATGAACTGATCTTAGCTTGAGAGAGTGTCACTAAGCTCCACCCAGTTTAATGGATACAGTTGTTTCCATAGCAACAAATTAGTTTCAATAAAAAGTTTAAAAAACCAAACCTAATAAAGCCAGGCAAAAATGTGACACGTACAAAATCTGGGATGGGGCTATAAAAGTTTTATCACTGCTTGTTTGGCATAACCTGCATAATTCACCAGTGCTTCTGCTGCTCATATGTGTTGTGGTCATGGCTGTAAAATTTTACAGTCTCCTCATAGACTGGCAACTTCTCTATTGATTTGCCTCTTGCAAACACACCAAGGGGAAAACCTGAAGGTGCTAAATCACAGAGGCACTACTTCTCCCCTCACAACCTGTTGTAACATGGAAGAACGACCTTAAGTTAAAGAGAATTGCAGTATGTGCCTCTTTTACTAGTCACTTTGTCCTGGATAAATGCCTACACTTGTTGGTCTTGGTCTAAACAGAACAAATGGAGATCACCAATGGAGATCTCACCTGCACGGTGGGTGATGCTAGGATGCTGTCATCTGTGAAGTTTGCTGCAAGCATCAGAGGAACAGAGCCAGGAAGGTCCCAGGACATCTGTTTCTGTTTCGCCACAGGGCATTGGCGATTCAGCTTGTTAAGCATCAACAGCGATTCAAGAACAAGAGGGCTGCAATGGCATACAAAGTGTGCCCTATGCCATCAGGTAAGGCCCTTCACAAGGTGTGCAAAACCTAATTGCTCTGGCAATGACTCTTCTTCAACAAGAATTGTTTTATTCACTTTTAAACATGATGGCTTTAGGGGAAATTTTGAGCTTAGATTTGTTAGACTGCTCTGAAAGCTGCCTTCAATCCTTTTGTCTCTCCAGACAAACACTCACAATACCTGGGATAAGTTCCCTGACTCTTGGGTCTATGAAAGGGGAAGACTCGGAATTTAATCCCAAGATTTTGTTTACCCATGTAAAGACCATGTGTGTGCTTCTGCATGCTTCCAGCAGGAGCCTTACCAGGTGCCTTACCAAACATGAAGGGATCATGTTTGCTCCCCAGCACCAGTTTCAGAAAGGGAGGACAAAGCACAGCTCACAGAATAGCAGAGTCACAGGACTTCCACCACTGCAGTCCAACCCAATGCCACCGTTATCCTCAGCAGTCCCATGGGGTAGGGCTTAAAGCAACAATGATTCCCTAAGTTCAAAAAGCATCTAGATCCAGCACTCTAATTTCAGAGCATGTTAGTGCTGGAGCCAGTAAGATACTGAAGACTCATTGTCCCTAGTGAAGGGAGTGTGATGAAATTTGAGCATATTCAGCGCTTGGTAGGATCAGTCCTCAGTACATCAGTGTTGTAGGCAATAAAAATGATAAAGTCTACAAAAGCAAAAGGCTCAGTGCCTAGAAGTGGTCTGGAGAAGTGTAACATAATGGGTAGGCTGTTAAAATATTCCCTGTTATGCTTTCAGCCTCTGCAACTAGCTCTCTCAAACACGATCTCTGAGTCAGAACAGACCCAGGACCACCTCCAAAGGGCAGTTTGTCCAGAGCCTCCCTGTCCTGGGTTCTAACAACATTTACAACACGGGCGTAGGCTTTTCCCTGGTAGTCCCCTCAGCAGCCAGTGCTGTTCCTGGCTGCGGTCAGCTTACGAGTGTGCTGGAAGGCCTCTGAGTCTTCCCAAGATCTTCCAGAGTCATCTGCTGGAAAAGCTGACACCTTAACTTCTGAGCTCCTGCAGACAAGCACGCCATATGACCTAAATTTGGGCTCCAAATACAATTATAGTCAGACAAATAATGGATAATTTGGGAAAACTGAAAAAAAAAAAAAAATCAACCTGAAAACTGAATTTAATTGAAAAACCTGACTGAGAACTCAGTCAGGTTTTTCTTTCTGTTTGCAATATTTTGACAAGACACACCTTGGTTTGTTCACTGGTTATGGAATCCTATTGTTTACCACCTTGAAGATGGGGAGGGACAATGTTCGCTTTATAAAAATTACTTTGGTCTCTGCTGATACTGCTCTGTGATCCTGCTCACGGGAAATGATAGTTGTATGTCCCAGTTTTCTTAGACAGAAAAACCACAATGGGCTTCAGGAAGGAAATGTAATTTTTTTAATGACCTGATTTAATAGAGAAATGTTTCTTGAGAACCTCATTAAAAAGATTAGAAACAGCAGCAGATCAAAGAAGCCATCTGCAAAATAAATATAACAGGTCAGATCCTTCAAATGCCATAAAATAGATGCAACTTCCGTAATTTCAGAAGACCAACACTGCCTTTGCAAGAGCCCCAGGGCAGAGTCCTGCCTGCCTCTCATGCGAGCCATACAAGCTCCCTGCTGATTTCCCTGTGACTGCAAAATACCAAGCCAGGTAGAATCTGTGCCTTCTGTATTTGCCTAGAAGGAAGAGTAGTCCTTGTAAATCTGCCTAGTAAGAGACAGCTGCTGGGTTGTGATCATCTAAACATCACCCAAAGATAAATCTGTTACTCTCTGAAGCATCAGACAAACTCTCCCTGCTTGTTGGGAGGATAAAAGGAGCTTTCCTTTCACCAGATGAGGCTACCACCCAATACGGTTTGTGTTGTGTCAATCCTCCCACAGGTCTGGACACCACTGGGTCTTGAGATACATCAAGCCCATGAGCAGCTCAAGCAAGTTCCTCCCCAGGGCTGCATCTCATGAGCACTGGTGGGCCATGAGTGCTGGTGGTCTCTGGGTGCTGAGCTGTGATGCAGAGACCTGGGAGGCCCGAGAGTAGACTTTGCCAGAAACAGCTGAGACAAAGCAAGTACTGAGTGCCTTAGTCTTTCCAGTGTCCTTCATCATAGTACCACCATTCAGCAATAGCCACCCTCCTGCTGCTGATGTAGCTGTAGAAATGCCCTTGTTGTGCCTCATACCCCTCACCAGTTCTAACTCCATACTGCAGCTGCCTGTTTCCATCCCTGTAGACCCAGGAAATGCTTCTATATTCCTCCTCAATGTCCTGTCCCCCTTTCCACTTCTTCTTAGTGCTTGTTTTGTTCACTAAATTCTGTGAAGTGTTCCCTGTTTGGCCAAGGTGACCTCCTGCCAGACCAGCTCATCTTCTTGCACATAAGGGATGGACCATGCATCCCTGGGCAGCCCAAAATAGACTTACAGTACTTGGTTTTCCTGGGAATACTTCTCCACTAGTTAAAAGCCCTCACTGCAGTCACTGATGGTGTTTGCTCTCACAGAGAAAGAAAGGCTCTCCCTCCAGGCAGGGAGAGCTTGAGTTTCTGTACAAACACTTCTCTCCTAAAAACCATACCAATGAAGTAGTCACATGGAGAGAACATAGCCCCTACTTTGAGATCCTCTCCATCCTTGAGTAGGGAAAAAATTCTGCTTCCTTCCTTGCCAGAGGACTCATAAAATCTGGCCTTAATTAATTTACAGGAAAGGAAACTGTCCTGGTTGTTGCACAGTTGTATTCTGTTGAGCAACAGAGACACCTGTGAGTTTGCAGCAGGGTCCTTTGCCCCAGCTGAGCTGATGGATCACAGCATTTGTAGCAGGCAAAAATGAAAACAGCTCTAGCTAACTCCTCCCTGATCCTATTCATCGTGCTTCTAAAAGTGCTTACAAATTATGTGAGAAAACAGATGCCCAAGGTCAAATAAGTGGCCATGGCTTGTTGCTGTACAGAAGGCTTTGACATAAATGCCATGTAAGAGATCAAATGGGCAGAGCTGTGCCCTGCGAGTGGACTTCTGCAGCGCTGGTGCAGTGACTCAGCCAGCAGCAGTGGCCTGCAGCTCTGCTCTGCTGCGATGTTGGAATCTCAGGTTTGCTGGATGGATTCAGGGTCTCAGCTGTGGATGCAGCAGACCTCACAAACACTGGTCAGCACAGACAGACTTTTTCTTTACAAGGAAGAAAGATCTGACCTGCAAGGAAGGGAACAGCTATCAGCTGGTTTCGTCTTGACTTGGTCTGACCTCGTCTGAGCTGTGAGGATAATTAAGAATAAAATATGTATCAGCAAACTTACAAGATGGAAGTTGTGTCGTCAAGGACTGCAGGAGGACTAGGAGGGGTGATTTTTCTCTTGTCTCTCTGTATATTTTCTATGTGAGTATTCTCCTAAGTGTTTGAAGAGGTATATGTTACACGTATTTCCATATGGGTGAATGATTAGCATGGAGCATTGCAACTGCCTTAAGATGTAAACAGAGCTCTAGCACAAACAATGGAAAATATAGTGGTCATCATTAAAAAGTGAACATTTGCCAGAAAAATTACCACACTGTGGTATATAAAAAGACCACAGTTACTTCCTGTTCTGAGTATAAATGGAAAACGTGGTGTCTCAGATACCAATAGGCTGGTAACTGTTAGCAAATGTTGACTTTTCTATGGTATCCCAAACTGAATCTAAGCCTTTTTGAGGTCCAGCCATTGCTATTTTCCAGCCCACAACAGACTGCATTTCACTGGTGCATGAAACGATCTTTCTGCCATGTATAATAAGTTGTGCAACCCTTTGATATAGCACAGAGCGGGTCACTGTGTGTGTGCACCACTGCCCTCTGATGAGTGTAATTAGAACTGCTCTGAGTATCACCTAATCCTCGGATGCCCCACATTCAGGGATGCTCCCCCATTACAGGACACTATACTCTTGAGGTCGGCAGAGTTGTGTTCTTTCCCATCTGTGCCATCAGCTTCCAAGCAGCCGCTATGCGAGACAACTAAAGCTGTTTGGAAAAAATTGGGCTGGAAGGCTTTTTGATGAAAAACGGAAATTGTTTCCCAATGAAATCTTTGCAATAAAATATTCTATTTCCTCGTTAACTATAGAAGTGGTTGGAAATTTCCATTTAAAAAATATTTCCAATGGAAACCAGATTTTCCTCCTTCCTTTCCACCCCACCCCACCTCGTCCTTCCCAGTAAAAATTATGTATGTGGAGAACAAACATAATTTTTCAGTAAGATCTTCTGAAGATTGTAACATTTTCCAGTGGGTGTGGATTAGATGCAGTCCTGAAGACAGCACCATGCATCCTTGGGCTTGGCTGGTTTATTTCTTTCAAGTTCCATTAGAAAAGACGGTTGTTCGATTCATTGAGAAAGGTAGAAAACAACATGTTACTTCCCAGTTGTGGCCCTCAAAACTCCACTCCCAGTTCTGGTTACATGCAAGTTTCTTTAAAGTTTTGCCCGCAATGCAGTGCATCAGTTTCATGCCTGTGATCCCATGTGAACTTGTCTTTATTATTATTTGTATTACTGCTAATTTGCTCTTAAATATACTGATTTTTCAACAGTTAGACTGGAACCCTTAACATCATTTCAGATTACGATCTCCAAAGCCATCCCACTAGTTTAACACTCCTTCAAAATGCAGGTTGTTAAAAATATAAACAGATTTGGATTTATTCACTCATATTTCTCTTTCTCAAATGCGTTTTATGCTTAACCTTTCCAACAAGCAAAAGGGCCAGACTCCATGACATCTCTCTTTCTCTAAACACTCTAGTGAGACACGTTAAAATTAATCACTTTTTAAGAGGTACACACGTACTCTTGAGGGTAGGCTTGTAACTGTAATTTTTTTGGTACGTAAGAAGTCAGCACAATGGCAAACGCAGAACTGAGTCTATGCTCTTGTGAGAAGGGGGAAGAAGGAGACACAGTTTTATACTTACTCAGAGGATATGAGAGGTGCCAAGAGCAACATAATAGGAATACAACCTATTATACCACATATGGTCTCACTTATCTGTTATTCATATAAGAATTCCAGATCTTTCCCAAAGAGCAAATAAGCGATGAGTATGTATAATACTTGAGGAACTGCAGATTTCACTCTGTTTAGGCAAGCCAGTGTTGAATACGGAAATAAGACCTGACACAACCTTCTAACAGCAGTTAAAATAGAATTTAAATCTGAAACTTTTCTAATGCCCTTCTCCTATTGTTTCTGCTTCCATCAATCTCTATGTGCAGAGAATGTAACAGAGAATGACATCCTCTCTGAACAATTTTTGACCAATGTGGGTAGTATCACAGAACAGAACCCTGCTTAGAAAACTGTCATTTAAACATCCTCTTTAAAGACAGTCAATTACCTTCCAGATTAGCACACTCATTTTTGATTCTGCAGGATCAAAAACCTCTATTATACATTACATAAATTTGCTGAGATGACCTTTAAATGGAAAACCATCTCAAAGAGAGACCACAAAATCCTGATTCTGCTTCTGTTGCTGTACCTAATCCCCAGTCCTTCAGACTCCGACTCGTAATCAGTTTATCATGACTTTACACAGTACTACCCACCAGCCAGCTCATGCAAACTGTCCATGTGCTGGCTTTAACATGTAAGAAATAAAAAGTAACATGAGTAAAACCCTGGCAAGTTTGCACACAGGCAACTCAAACCTAACTTCAATTCCTGTTTCCTTTCCGCAGGCTGTGGCTGTGTTCAATTCGACTAGTCACAAAAGCTAAATTTCAAATGTCCTTCAGGGATGGACTTGTTGAGAACCTTCTGCCACTCCCCCACAAAGTTCTGGACATGTAACTCCACAAACAATACCACTGAGCTCAAAAGCATGGATTTAAGAGCAAGTTGTGATTCAGGATGAATGAGGGTGGTGGCTTTCAGCTCTGTATGATCTTGGAAAGATCATTCCTCCTTTGGAAGTACAAAGCATTACTTTTGTCTTATTTGACTAACTTGCTTTCTCATTGCCCTTTAAATACAGGAAACAGCTTGTTTAGTTTCTGCATTCACTTGGCACTATCACTTTGTCTAACAGTACTTCATACTCAAATACTTAAGGTACTTAATTTTAATGAAAATGTATATGTTCACATCTGTGATTTTTTCCACATATTTACTACTCCTTTTGCTTGTGTTATATTTCTTTTAAGTAATATGCGAGAAAGTAAAAATCTCATTCATTTACAAAATAACTGGAAACAATGGGTGTTTGTAGCCTGCTACTGAAGAAATCAATTTCTAAGTGTCCTGCTGTGACCCTCTCCCTTTTAATAGAAGAAGTTGCTTTTGGATGGGTGCCCAATGCAAACATATTCCTGCACTGAATAAACAAATGAGTAGATAGTTGCTTCCAGATCTTCAGTGCTTTTGATACTTTCAGTTATAATCCTCAAGGAATAAAGTGAGCGGAACATGGTCCAAGAAATACAGGCTGCTCTGATCTTTAGAGATCCAGTTAACAGAAGCTTATTTGCATCCCCAGCTATGGTTGTGTATTTGTTTTCTTGACATTCATATCTGCTCTAATATTCATTGATCAACCCAATATAGTAATGGAAACTTTCCTTGATTTCGCTCCCACCTATTTTTGTTTCATATTTTTAAAAAATTGCAAGAGGACAAATGAAACAATTAATGTATTTTAAAATATACACATTAATAAGGATTTTTTGAGCAATTTATGTAATGGAGTTAATCAGCTCCTGTCTAGACTGTGGAGAAGGTACAGCCTGGAGGCCACATCACAGCTGAGGTAGAGTGCACCACTCTGTCAAGCCTGGGCTTTCTTCTGAAGGAAATAAGTCCCAGCACAGAGGAAGGACCAAAGCCTCTGTGACATTTAAAGAATTCAGACAGACTGACTGTCTCAAGAAGTTTGAATAATTTGAACAAAGGCAGAATAATCCTATGGGATTGTATTTTTGCTTCACTGAAGTCAGCTGTCAAACCTCCAGAGCTTCAGAGGAGCTAAGATTTCACCCCTGAACTACCAGGAGGTAGTGGCCCAGCATACTGGGTTACACCCAGCCCTTCCCAGTGACTAGTTTTGTTACCCTTGGCAAGTTTCTTAATGCCTCCACTTCTTCATTTGTAATTGGGATGGCAGCAATTAGCTTTTGTAAAATGCTTTTAATTCCATGGATGGATAAAGCCATGCACAATATGATGCTGTAACTCATTCTGAGCTTTGTAGCCCTTTGCTGTAAGCCTAACAAATAATCTAACCTGAAACTCTGGTAAATTTGTATCTTACATGACATTTAATCTACCAAGTGATTTGACTGGTGGTTTTCTTAAGGACTTGGCAGGGGCTGATATTGTTGGAATGCTATAGAACAGCTGCATCTTATCAAAAACCTGCAAGACTTCTGATGACATTCCTAGACCAAAAAATGGCAGTTCTCAATATTATAAATGCAGTTTGCAATCCTTTCAAGATCCTTTCATCACTTCGAAAAAATCCATTCAGCAAAACTGCTGTTAAAGCCTTTCCTGTCACCAACAGGATTGCTTATAGGAAATATGGTGGCCATACAATGCCATTGACTTCCTCAGCATTGAATTTGAGTGCTACATGCTCTCATCTAACAGGCAGATAAGGACAAGTAGAAGGCAAGATCACTGCTAGGAAAGGGAAGGGAACTGAGGTCGTCTTTTCAAGGTGATGTGGAGAATAAAATCTGCCAAATCTGGGTGACCACAGATCCCAGAAAGCCTGCTACTTGTGGAAAAGCACCACAGATGCTCTTTTTCACCTCAGTCTTTGTCTGCCACATAAGCCATTTCATTTGGAATTGTGTTTGCTGTGGAACTGCTGTTAAAACACTTTTTAAAATATCTTGTCTCTGTTCAGTAAACAGATGTTTCACAAAACCACATCTGCTAACACACAACTAACGTCAGGGAGCTGGATGGCTCTGAACTAAAGAAATGGTTGTACAATTACTGCTCCCTCTACATGTGTTGTTTAAGTTCATTTGTTTGGCCCTTTTTTCCCTAGCCAGAGCAGACATAATTAATAGAATTGCTGGGCACTAGCCTGGCAGAAGACATCACAGCTTGAACTTGGCTGGCTTGTTTCTACACAGCTTGGTCTTTCATGATGAAAGATGTGCAAACAAGAAAAGACATTCTAGTGCAATGTCCAGAAAACTGGTGGGGCTTGACAATATGGCAT
The DNA here is from genome assembly GCF_000700745.2 of Antrostomus carolinensis. Lineage (NCBI taxonomy): Eukaryota > Metazoa > Chordata > Aves > Caprimulgiformes > Caprimulgidae > Antrostomus > Antrostomus carolinensis. Next base: position 125,643 of record NW_010300078.1, on the reverse strand, counting down.
CTCAGAACATCCCAGTCAATCTGTTGTCCTGTGTGCAAATCAATTAAGGTTAGCAGATGCTAAAAAACTTCACTATGATATGCCAGATCCCATGGAGGCTTTGATTATGCCCCAAACACTGACCTGATCATGCTCTTATTAAAGCCAGTGATAAACTTTGGTTGGGAACAAAAGCCTTCATTGACTTTGCTATAATGCCCCACAACACTACAAGGAGAATGCAATTTGAGTTGTGAATGATGAAAGGCAGCCTGTTTGCTACAGTTGCTTATTAAAAAAAAAAAAAAAAAAAAAAAGGCTCCAAACCACCCAACTCAGTAAAACAGGTCTTCTTTTAGAGGGCAAGTGAAGCAAGAGGTGCCTAGCTATAAAGTCCTAGGACCTGGTTAAAAATTATGGTGTATACACTTCTCTGTATGAAAGGGCATTTGGAAGGTTGGTGAGAATTGGCGTGAACACAGCTCACACTCACCACATGCAGTAATTCAACATCACACATATGTGTCAGCAGGTAAAACTAAGGACTGACAAGCCATGTCTTCTCTGAACTCTGGAATAATTATTTTGTCTACAGCAACCTTAATTTCCCTGTCTTGAGTATGACAGCAAAACACAGCCTTGATTATCCACAGATATTTGAGGTACTTGAAACCTGCTGATAATCACTGGCTTAAGTAACTGGAGATCTTTAGCCTCTGCTCTAACATGGATCCAAAAGCGTTTTTACATGTATATTACCCTGCTATTCTTCAGCCTTCTCTTCTTTCCTGGAAGACTCAGCAGTTTCCCCAAAGTTTCAGGCTTTCATTCTGAACAGAGTTCAAATGGGTCCAACCCAGAGACTTCAAGTAATTAAGAGCTGGGATATTTTAGTTTATTTAAAGACATGGGAGCTGAAGTTCAGCAAGAGTCAAACATCTGCCCTTGTTCACACATATTCCACAGAGCTGGAAAGCTGTGTCAGTTCATAGCAGGGAATAGGAAAATATCCTATCATATTCAAGGAGGAATTATTCTCAATAGATAATCAGGATTTACCCAGCTGGGCCAGGTTTCAGGATGCTTATTAAGTAAGTTACCCTGTAAATTTTTCTTGACAAGATGCTGTGAAGCTCTGAAACCCACCCTCCCTCCCAGTCCTGTAGCCTCCTCCTGGGCATGGCCACAAACCTGGCAGGGGCACAGCTTCTCAGAGAGGGGATGGGACTAGCACTGGCTAGATTTGAGTCCAGACAGATCTAACAAGTCTAAATATAATACAGCAGTATAATTTACTTGCAGTGAATATGTTCACAAGGATGCACAGTAAAGCCTCCCAAAGAGAAGTCAGGCTGCTGTCCTATACGCCAGCAATCATTTGTGGTCTACATACAGAGCTTCTTGATGAGCGATCATCCCAAGAACATTTGCCACAGACGCAAAGGGACAGGGCTGCCACACACTGCCATGATGCAGCCCCAGCTCCACATCTCTGACTCATTTTCAATCTAGGTTCCTTGAGGGAAGCTCAGCAAGACAGTCTCCAGGTTAAGAAGACCACAGTGACCACTTGGTGAGCCCAGTGGGGTTGTGCTACAACCACCTACAATGAGAAGCCTAGTGGAAATTTAAGTTTATTTCTGGCAATGTTCTTTGAGCCCTTGAATAAAAGTCATGATAATCTGGTGTTCAGTGAAGAAAACGGGTCTCAAATCTATGGATCCTCCCATACTTGCAGCCAGGAGTGATGTTATGTGAAGAAGACTTCAAGGAAAAAACATAGCAAGCGTTAAGACAGGGCACTGTTCTTGCACAGGCCCTGTGATGCCAAGGTATTTCCTGCCCTAAATAAAAACCATGATGGCCATTGCTTAGTGAATGAACAGTGTCAAGAATGAGCAAATGTTGGATAATTCCTTGAACTGAAACAGTTTCTTGCTTTGAAGATATTTCAGTAGCCTTGGAAATAACTACTCTTCTATGAATGGAACCTCAATCTCCCTCTGTATCTTGTTACTAACCTTCAAAATATTTTCATGCAACATATGTATGCAGCTCCTGCAGAAGTGTGACTTGGACATGAGGAGGGAACTACCACGTTTTTATAGCAAATTTTAGATGTTTCCAAAAGCAACTAGAACATTCAGAAAGAAGAACCAGGCAAAGCATGACACCAAAGTAGAGCTGCTTCTGTTCTGCTGTCCTGAATTCACTGTATTCTTCATTGGCACGTAATCATGTGTCTGCAGCCCAAGGGTTGTTCTTTAACTCCCAGGATTGCTGCCATTTTCCATTCTGCCAGCCAAATGAGCACTGTGTGAACTCTGTCTCAGCAAGTGAACTCAATAAGTCCTTTTATTCTTCTCTGACCCTGCTAAAATGGTTGTTAAAGCTACCCACCATTTGTTCCCTGTGAGTATTTCACGCTTTGGTTTCTCATGACTCCTGCAGCTTTCCCTTCTTTCTTCCCTGTGAAGCCAAAGCAAGGGACTTCTCTTCTGCAACCCCACTATTCATCTCCTACTGAAGATCTTTCCCTTTTGATCACTTATGTTATTCATATCCACAGGGCCTGCTACAGAGCAGCAGATTTGGGGGCAGCATACTCCCTCCCCCTCCACTGCAGAGATCAGTGCCTGCCTAATTGAAGGGGATGATGTCATGCTGGCTGCTCTTTTTAAGACAAATAAAAATACATCCTGTCTCTTTGGGTGCTGCTTTTGAAGCCTGAAACCTAGCTGGAATCAAGAAATGGGTTAAAATCCAGCAATGTGCTCATACTGTACCCAAATCTACAGATAAATCTTTTTAAAAATTACACAAACCTACCGACCTGACCTACAAGCCACACTTAGGACCCTGTGGAAATGAGCTCAATTTTTTGTCAAGCTGTAGAGGTTAGACAAGGCAGAGAGTCCTACGTTTGCTTAGTGGATTTGCCCTGGCTCACCCTCTGTGTCACCTTCAGCTACCCCGTGCCTTGGCTTAATCATCAGTAAACTGAAGACGGGATGTACCTGCCTCACAAAGAGAGGAGCTCATCTGCAAAACTCAGATGAAAGTGCAGTATTAGCAAGTGCAAAGTAACTTATTAGGACTGAAAAACACAAATAAATGTTCATGAGAAACAAGAGCCAAATCCTCTGATTCATAACTCAGAGGTAATTTCACAACCAAGAGGTAATTTGATTCAGTTGATTTAAGCCTTATTTCTTGTTTAATTCACCTGTGTCTTTTAACTACAAGGCTTTGGATTTTTTTTAATTCTCTCTCTTATCACCTGTTCTGTGGAATCAAAGGAAATTTATCTCAACTCGGAGTATTAAAAAATGTACCATTAAAAGACAAAAGACTGAAATGAAAATGTATTATTTCATTTCAGTGAAAGAGAACAAAGTACAAAGTCACTTAATCATGTTAGAAAATCACAAAATTCAGATCACATTATTCATTCAGAACAACTGTTGCTGGTGTGCTTTTCCCTGACTGCCAGAAATAAGGCTTTATTCACAAACATTGTCATCTTACTTGTTAATAGAGTGCCTTGCTTTCCTTGTTCCAGCAGGACAAGTGAAAGCAAGGGCACACCAATGCACTGTGCGGCAATGCTCCCAAGGGTGCATGCTGCTGCTCACATGAATTTCCTTTCTTAACCCCAATACTACAGGTCATCTGATGTTTCTGTTCCACACTTTACCTCTAGTACAATTTGTATCATCAGAGAAAGACATTAAGTACTTGGTGTGAAATCCTCCACTACATTGTTCTGTTCTACCTCCACTGAATTTGATAATGCCTTAGAAGAGAGAAGTTCTCAGAGACCAAGACAGACCATTACTTTAGGACACCATAAATCATGGCTATCTGCAGATCCCATTTGAGCTGGACCTTTTATGCCCAAATGGTGGGAAAAAGTTTCATCAATGGTTGCTCAAAGGTGTTGAGCCAGGGAACTGAGGAAATCAATAGAACCACTCCAAAAATACCACACCTAGAATTATTTCACAGCTAGCACAGATGCGTTACTGATGACACTGAAATACTCAGAGAAGAATAAGGTGGAAAGAAGAAAGCAACTCTTTCAACTCACAGTGCAGCAGGGGTTGGAAAACAGTCCCCAGATTCTATTAAGTCACCACCCAAAATCATGTATCCTGAGCAACTTAAAGACTGTTTCATACGTAATGGTCAATGTGGAAATGTACTGTAAGCATCTAGGACTAAAGGTGACTTCATTCACACAAGGCACCTGATCTCATCCAGGCCCCATGACTTCCAGAGCACAGTGTGAAGGAGTACACAGGCCTCTCAGTTGATTTACTATTGTATAGATTGAGAAAGAGAGAGAGAGAGATGGAAAACTACCAAGAGCTAGAAGCTGTTCAACATTTACCTTGGAAACAAGTTGAGCCCATTAACTGTGAAACTGGACAATGTCTGATATCTATCTTCCTCCTTTCAGTTGCTAAAGAGAGAGTGACCGATAAATTACATACAGCCAAAGCCTACTATGGGCCCCAAGGAGTTATATGTAACTGAGCCTTGTCACTTACTCACTGGGGACATATTGTCTTCTCAGAGGGAAGCAAAGTCACTCTTCTTCAAGGTGGTTACAACAAATATGAATGAATTTTTGTCTCCATTTCAGGTCAGTTTTCCAGTGGCATGTATTAAATAATGCAGCCTCTATACACAAACTGGTCCTTCTGTTCTCCAGGTTGTACGATACCTGTTTCATAAATAGTGTATGTGTCTACAATGTGGGTGATACAGGTCTTGTACTTCCCCAATATTATCCTAAAGAGGGTTTCCTTGCTATCATCCTCCTAATGGGCCGTTGTTCAACTATCATTACTCAGGTAGAGAAGAAAGCACTTGAAAAATGGACATAAACCCACGAGGAAACTACTACCTTTCTCCATGACCAACACTGGAGACTTTGCCATTGCAGTGTAGTCCTGCACAAGTCTGGTAGTTGGTGTGTTCATACTGAGGCAGCTGGGAGAGAAGCACACAAGTGGATGCTTAGGAACTTGCCCATTTAGAACAAGTAACTGAAGCTGAGTTGTTTCCAGGTCTTCCCACTTTTCTTAATCCCCAAGAGATGAAGAAAGAGAAGCAGCAGGGGAGAAAGACAAAATCTAGCCAGAAATTGAGTATTATCTCATGTTTAGAAAAAAAATCAAAACAATTTACACACATAACTACCATGAAGCTATACTTGAAATAAAGTATAATTTGTTTCTGAACAAGGAAACAAAAAAGCTGTTGTAGCAGTAAAGGCTGCAAAGCATCAACCAGCTGGTTGCAGGCAAAGAAAGCCCAGAGCTCTGTGTTCCACAAAGATGTTAAGCTTTCCAACTCTGGAAGAACAGGACCAGTCATGTGCCCATGTTAGGGAGCAATGTTCAGCACCACAGCTATGAAACTGGGTGAAACTCACCTTTTTGCTTCTCACAGCTGTAAAAGATAGACAACCCAACCACTGTTCATTTAGCTCATCAGGCAGAAAAAAAAACCAAGTATCTTCTCTAGACCCAGTGCTGTTCACATCAGATACTAATATGGACAGCCCTAGACACCACACTTTTTGACTCATGTTTCCAGAGCTCCCCCATACTCTTTATTCAGCATTTTGCATTCAGTGCTGGGGAAAAACAAATGAATTATGTTTTTTCTAATTTTCTTGCTTTTCTTTGAATTTCCTGGAGTGATCAATACCCTTTAGGTTGCTGCTTTGCAGTTTTCTTGTCATGAAATGGTACTATGCAAGCACAGCAAAACCTGGATTTAGGCACGAAGCAATATAATTCTGAGTGAAAATACAGATTGTAGGCAGATGCATTAGCCCCAGAGATTCCTTTCATTGTTATTTAATGATTATATTGCAGTAGCAGACAAAATCCCCATGAAACAACCCCAGTTGTACTAGGCACTATACACTGAGTTAAAAAAAAGAACTTGCCTCCCTCAAGAGTTTGCAATATAATACAAAAAGCAGGTGTGCCATATAAGCAGCAAGGAGGAAGAGGGTAATTGTGGCATAGAAGCTCTAGCAGGATTCAAATTGATTTTAAAAACACAGGACATAAACCAACCCATCTCAAGAGTCCCTCTTACTCACACGCGTTGTCTGATGGGGCACTGGCAGGCTGCAATGGCGAGGTGAGTGACGTGGGCTCTCCCATCCTGGAGCAAGTGACTCACAGCCAGGCTCAGGGTGATCCGCAAACCTGCCCGCAGGGAGGGAGCTGGGACACGCATCCAGGGAGCTCGACCAGAGTAACTGCAAGTAGGCAGTGAGTCATCCGGGAGTCTGTCAGAGAAAACAGACTAAAATGCAGGATGGGATGAAAGCAGGGAGATCCTGGAGGGAAGGATCTGCTGGTGACCCATGAAGAAGGTGAGGGAGGCCCTGGGAGAGCTGAAGATGATCCAGAGGAAGAGAAATGAAGAGGAAAGAACAGACAGTCCTAGCTTCATGGAGAAATTGGGCATGATAAGCACCACCCTCCTTTTATGGACTGCTTACTAAGACTATCTCTACTGAAGCCCATACAATAACATGAATGTGTAGGAATTAATATAAAAGGAAAGGGAAAAAAAACCCCAAACTGTGGCTTCTTATTTCTAACTTTCACCCTTACAGGCCTCAGTCAGGTCTCTGTTCTTTCTCTTGCAACACAAATATGAAATTTTCCTGGAAAGTGCTAGGAAAAATCTCAGTGACACAGTGGTCACATAAATCAGCATGTGTCTCTCAAGTTGAAAGTGAAAATCATACACAGCAGTATGAAAACCACTACGACCAAATATGTATTCTTGTCTAACTCAGTTAAGATTAATGCCGTAAAGACAATAAACTACCCAGGAATAATCTGAACTGCTCACATTGACAAGACCACTTCACTACTTACACTACTTGGTCAGCGCTGCTGCCATGCCATGTCCATTTCACTTGCTGTGGTCACACACAGATGATCAATCATGTCCTGTGGCACCTCCTACCAGCCAGTGATCCAGGACAGGCAGGGAACAGCTCTTATTTTTGTGTATTTGTTTTCATCTCGCTTTATTTAAGCTTTGAAACTTTATGATCATATTAAATGCAAATGCCAACAATAGGAAATACAGAAAATAACATCAGGAAGTGGACATGTGCATGAATTCAGCATGCTGAACAAAGATTTCTACAGTTTCTGATCCAAACTAAACATTTCAACATTCCCAATAGTTTAGGTTTCCCATTAACCGTAATTGAGCTATTTCAGAGCCTCCTGTGAGAGTGACTCTGATGTTCTAGACGCCCCAAGAGCATCACCATCACATGACGTACAAAAACAGCTAAGGTGAACACAGACAAATGGCAGCCAGACTCAAATCAAAATTTCATTTCAGCCTCCTGGTGGAGAATTAAAATATAATATCTGCTTCTCCTCAGATCACTGAATTTTTGCACAAGCTATCACTTCCACAAGAGCCTATCAAGAATTTTATGCCTTCACTGTTTTTCATTGCAATATCTATTGTTCATACAGACTTTCTGCATGAATGTACAGACCAGCTTTGATGACAATTGACTCTGGTCCAAACTGGAAGTTTCTTCAGACTCACTAGAGCAATAAATAGCTCAAAATCTAGAAAATTCACTTGAATTGCAGAAATATGGTATTCAAGTGCTTTTTTTGTCTAACTTCGTTCGGTGACTTCAAGGTGAGCCTTCTGCTCCATGATCTGTAGCATCCTTTGATCAGTATGCCAGAGGATATTAAAGAGCTGGGCATTGTAAGATCCCCTGATGAAGACATGCTCCTGTCCACAAATAATCTTATTGCAGCAGAGACTTTTGTCACAATTAGGCTATGAGCCCAAATCCTTTGGTGGGTGACAAAAATTCTTTCTGCCTTTCCCCATCCCCTCTGTCTGGTATGCCTTTCCACAGGGGATTCAAATATGTGTTTGGCTGACTGAAAGCAGATGAGCGAAGAATAGGCAGAACATTCAGGAAATTTTCCACTCTAGTTAAGACACTTCTTCACATCATCTTTGTTTCTTTCCTTTAGGTAAATCTGCAGCTTAGGCTATCTGCTGTGTTTGTTGATGGGGAAATAATGTTCAGATGAGTACCCGTGTATTGGTCATTTTCATGCTGAACATAAATACCTTACCTGGTAAAACCAATAACTTATTTAATATGAAACAATACACCTGATCCAAGGAAGATGCTGAAAAAAGAAATGGGGAAATTGCCCAGCTATTACAGTAGGAATAATGTACAAGATTTAGATTAAAGTGTAATTTATTGTCTGACTTACATGAGGAAGGGGATGCTAAATTGGTTCCCAGGATGAGAAAGCAGCTGCCACCAACATTGTGTTCGGCACATGCAAACAAATCAGCCCATGCTGTAATGCCTCTTTCTGCTCAGGCCGCACTAGTGACTGGGTTTTGTCATCCAGTTAGAAATGCTTTCATAAACTGTACTCTCAGTCAGAAGCCACCATGAATATGGGATTCCACCATCCTCCACAGCACATGCTTTGTGAGAGAGAAAGTGAGTACCAGTCTAAAGGCCCACTGAGAGCCAACGTACTCTGTTTGTTAGCAGCTTCATTAAAGCAGCTCCATTAAACCCCCAACCTCCCTGGGGTGTTACCCCTCTGGGCAGCAAGAAAGAGGACAAGATTGATCAGGTAGTGTTTTACACTCACTTTGCTTTGGTGAAAATCAATACACAGCATTGAGTGAGCCCGCTCCACCAGCATTCTGCTCCTTTCAAGAAATTAAAAGCATTTGTAAGCTAGTACAGCTGCTTGTGCTCGGCTGCAGCAGCTTTGCGCTGCCAAAACAGCAAAAGGCAGCCAGAGGATATTCAAGAATAAGGCTGTAGTGACCTAAGCCATAATGACTTTACACTCCTTTTCTAGTTCAGTTCTTATTTAGGTAAAATTTTAACTGGCATCATATTTAGGCCTGACCTGCTGGCTGCCCTCTGACAGGTTTCTGCAGGCTTACTGTGACTGGGCCACAGAACTGGGCAGGAGAAGCTTTGTGCCTCCTCCCTGTGTTGGTCCTCACACTGCATTCACCACTGCCAGATCCAGCCGCCTTCCACCATGTGTAAAGCATGGGTACATATGTGTCCAACCCTCAGACACATGAATGTAGCTGAGGGCTATTTCCACTTGCCCTGATTCAGCTGCACTGGGCTGTCCTGGAGCATCTGAGATTCCCACACACATCTAGCAAAAACAGCACAGGATCCATGAGAGGTCTTCACCCCTCTGGAGAGACAACTAGAGACCAGGTGGTACCCTACAGCTTCTCACATGACACTAAACACATAGTGCTAAGTAACCCTGACTGTCTCGCGGTGAGTGACAAATTTTCTTCTTGAAAGCCTTTGAGGATTTTTTTTTTTTTTTTTTTTTAAAGTAGACATTATTTGGGGTTTTTGTTATAGAAACCAAAGGTCAAAAGAATTCATCCTGCCCAGACAGGAGAAGATGCAGCCCAGAATCACAGCCCACCTCTTGAAAAAATTTTAGAGGAAAACATTCCCAGTTGAGAACACATCTGAACCGTGACAGCAGGGGAGCAGCTCTGAGAACCGCCCTCCTCCCAACCACCTGGTACTTAGCTTAGGCCCAAGCCAGCTACAGGGTTACAACCTGATCCTGTTTGATGGAAGGCCAGGTTAGCAGGTGAAATGCAATTGCAGGAGCTGCTGGGTCACTGAGAAGGTGGTCTGCACCATTTTCCACCAGACTGCAATTCCTTGACCTTGCTGGTATTGTTCCCACTACCCCACACCATGCAATACAGCCACATTATGATGAGGTCATAACATAAAGTCAGGTCATCATTTGTCAGAATGATGGAAATCCTCTACTAATTTGTGGATGGTAAAAAGTCTTACCATAAACGCTACTGAACACCAGCAAGGAATCAGCAGTCAGAGGAACAAACTGTGAGTCTTTACAAAGGAGGTCAGGAGCTGCATAGCAGCTCTTAAAAATGTTTCCTCTGCCCATCAAAGTCCCCTCTGCCATGAAAGAAGCTTCACAGCAGGGAAAATGCACTGGTAAATCATACCCTGACACTCTCACAGCACAAACTTTCCTTTGATTTTTGAGTATTAAACTACAACTACACTGCTATCTTTTTTTTTTTTCTAGCTTTACAGCAGAAAATGTAATACAGAAGTTAAGCAATTTCTTTTCTCTAAAAACAGACCTGAGGAAGAGCTCATTTTAGAGCAATGCTGTTATCTGTTTAAGTTTGCATTTCTTTGTTCCTTCTGTGCTGTTTTATTACCTCCTACTACCAGCCACATCCAATGGCTTCTTAAATTCTGCCTCCAGCCACAAGGAATGTAAGCAAGTATAGCTGATGTAAAATGACATCCGTGTTTTCATTCACTGAGCAGTGATTGTCTGTTGAGTACTTGCAGGGAAATTCTTTCTTCCCCGCCCCCAATACAAATCCCAAGGCAGCTGAGGTTACACAACCAGCTTCTTACTTAGTTTAAAATATGTCTCAATTTATAAGCCATCTGCAGCACTCATCATTAAATGAGAAGGCCACAAACAGGAAAACTCACAACAACAATAAATAATCAGGACTCAAATGAGCACTCAAGTTTGAGGCAAGAATCTGGGTTGATCAAAATGCTCCCTAAATGGTGCCAACTCAATGAATGGGACAATCACATCACAAACCACTTGTCTGGGGCAAATGGCCCACTTTCCACAGTCAATGATACATTTTCTGGCTCAGGAAATCCCCAACCTGCAAATCATTAGAGAGTAAGAGAAGTATCATTAGATGCTTACCCTTTTCTTTACTCTTCTCTAGGCATCTGCTTTGGCATCATTGTCAGAGAAGAGACATGGAGGTAGGTGGGCTTCTGGCCTGACCCTGTGCAACCATCACTGTGGTCTCAGGCACAAACAATGGGTCTGAGAGCAGGGTACGGGCTGAGCTACAGAAAGCAAGAGGCAGAGGGCAGTTCAATGGATGCCCTCACCTTCCCCCACAGAACCTTTTGTATCAAAATTACCATGAACTACTTCACTTAGTTATATCCCTATTCATGTAGAAGGGAATATGTTGATATGCTGGGAAGGCTTGTTACTGAAAAAGGAAAAAAAAAAAAAGCAAATCAAATAAATTAGATTGTGCATTTAGATCCGAACATCATCAAGTCAGACACTGCCCTTGTATCATTCACAGACTAAAGCACTCCCCACAATGTCTAAATGCATTACAGGATGCGGCCATGAGTGATACCACCAAGAAAAAATGCTGATCTCAGAGAAATCGGAGCCCTCATCTTTAAGAATATATAAAACTTAACACATTTATATCCCATGATGAAAATTACAGGACAAGTGGCATTTATTTGTTTGTACAGTGAAGACTAGGCAACTTAAGTCACTCAAGATTTCCACCAAAATATGCTGATTGCCTTTGGGATTTAGATTTGCAGAGGTTTTTATGATTGCATTTCAAGGCACATTATGTGTTCTGGAGAGGCAGTATAATTTCTTTATTTTTGTGAGGCCCCAGAAGGATTCCTAGATTTTTGGAATGAGAGATGGAAAGATTTATCTTTCCCTCTGATGAATCCCCCACCAGGACAGGGCTGCCTACTAAAGCATACTGCCAAGGACTCATGTTGTCTAGTTTAGAGTAACAAAGCTTGTATCTGGAGGCAACTCCAAAATTTAAAAGGTTTCAGTTTTATAGATCGATCATCAACATGACCAGTCCTTATCATCAACTATTGTCTATTAATTCTACCTTTTTTTAAAAAAAACCTTTAAAATTCATCCCTTCCCATTATTCTAGGAAAATTGCATAATTTCAGATATATTTGTAAAAGAAGCCCTTGTCTCTGTATTAAGCCACTATGATAAAGCTGGACAGACTTATGCTCTGTGGTACCTTATTTTATTAATAAATTCCTATTGAGGTCATTAGGGTTCTCTGTACAGTAAAATCAGCAGGCGTTGGCCCTCAGAGCTCTCATGCAAGAGGAATGAATCAGAAAGCACTGGAGCAGAATCGGTTCTTGTACTTTTGTCTAAGTTTTGTTGTTGTTGTTATTATTATTTTCTTTCAAATCTCTCATGCTTGATTAAAGAAATTTCTCCTTGGTTTTCTGTTTTATATTATGCTGGTAGATAAAAAGCCTTTGCACGGCAGGAAGAAGAGCAACAATTTGCCAACTCAAGCTGCATTTACCATCTGGTATCCAAGAACTTAGCAGACTGCCTGTTCCATCAATGCAAAAATATTATGTTGCTTTAATGACCCCATGCTCTGATCTGAAGATAAACAAGTTGGACTCAGATGACAGATAGGAACATTCACCTCCTATAATAACCAGCATTTCCTCAGCTGTTATCACCAATCACCACAGCATTGATCACAGACTGATAACAAAAGTAGCATCATTTCAGAAAATCAGCTTTCTCTGCTTCTTCCTTTTTGTGCCTTCTTAATTGGGTTTAGGTGGCTGCAGTGCCAGATGGATACAAGCTGTACGGAGCAAGACATTTCCCTAGAGAAGGGAGAGGGGGGCAGTGCCCTACTCACACCACTAAAGCCAAAATTTCCAAAGAATTGGTAATTCTGAAGGCTCAGTGTTAGACACCTTAAATGAGATACATTGTCCAAAGAAGATGCTCAACGTATTGCAATAAATGATGAAACATTTTTTGAAACCTGTCTGGTCAATGATTGCCTCTGACATTAGACCTCCAGTATAGCTGTACAGCAAGTGAAAAGAAACACAGCTTTCCTAAGATGACCGCTACAGTCTGAAAATGTTAGTATGGAATTAAAGGAGTACAGTTTCTCACCCCCATGATGTCCAACTGGGGACTTCAATGAGCAGTGCCGAAGAGGAAATCTCAGTAACAACCTATCTATAGTTTGTGTATCTGGCATTCTTTGCTACCTATCTACCCACTTCTGCTTCTGCCTCCAGTGGCTCATATTTACTGGAAGCCAAGTCTTTCTCCTCTTCCCACTCCACAGTTACTCATCACCTTTTGCTGCAGTAAACAGGGAGTATATTGCATGCTGCGGTGTATTCAAAAATTGGCTTCTATTTTCAAGGGCAAGGATGACAAATTCAACGTGGAGCAACTGTTAGTTTTACGGATAAACTATGTGTCTAAAGTAGAGGGAGAACATACTCAGTGCAGGCTACTACTATATCATCTGCTACGAAGTGATAACTACAGCAGCCACTAGCAACCAGCTATTGATCTTCCCCATAGTCAGTACAAGTCTAAATAATGAAAACAAAGTATCTGGGGCTCATGCAGAAAGGCATTAAGAGTGTTCCTTGAAAAGAAAGACTTGGATTTGCTGGAATTGTACACAGAAGTGTCATCCTTTAATAGATAGAGTAAACATGGGAATAAGCAGAAGATCATAATTTTTGGAGACTAAAAAAAGCCTATTGAGCCTTGCCTCCTACCAGGGCATACTACAAGGAAAACTCCCTACTCCAGTCTCTGCATTTACCAAATCAAAGGACAAGCAGGAAAGACGGGCTGGTTTCCATGCTGTTTTCACAGCTTCCAACTCACACTTGATTCTAAAGGAAGGAATACAGCAGGGAAATTTAGAGTGGATGAAACCCAGCTGTCCCCAGTCAGGACATCCCCTTGGAGACTACTGTTTATGGGCACACTGGCCAGCTCAGAGATGTCTAAAGTCAAGAGGAAAATCACAAACATTTCTATAGACTATAGGCAAGTCCTCTACACAGCATGAAACATAAATTAACCAGTCGCATTTTGCCACATGATAAGGAGAAATGATAACGGCTATATGTCAAGGACACGTCTAGCCAGAGCTGTCATGATAATTCCTCTACATTTACTAAAAAAGTAATAAATAAAAGCTAAAAGGAAGGATACTGTCTGTAAGCAGGAGTGATGAATTTCGAGCCAGAAATTAAATCTTGGCTCCCATCCATAGGGTAACCAACTTCACAAGCATCTACACGAGTTTAACAAAGCTGCTCATGAAGCAAGGGAACCCATAATAGAAGTCAGGCGTTCATGATACACCCATTGATGGCAACAAAGATAAGCTCCACAGTAAGAAATCTGCATACCTTAGCTATGCAAATAGCCACCAGAAGTAGGATGTGGTTCAGGGAAGGGCTCTGGAGAAGGGATTCTCCAGTAACACTGACATCAAACTGGGTGAAGTATGACAGCTTTTACCTACTGCATGACAAACTCTGATGTAATTCCTACTAGAGTTTCCTAAATACTGTGGGTTACTGCGCCATGCAAATTGTATAACGTCAATGTTTTAATTAAAACGTGATCTCATTTATGACTTGGTGGAGCCTGCAGCTTTATAAGGACCCTTTAGGATTCAGCCACCACACTATCAGTCGGAAGAGACAATGCAGGCCCATGGAAGGAGTTGTACTCCCAGAGCTACAGCTGATCTAGCTGACCACTATCAAACAGGGCTGCAACTTCCTTGGTCCTCCCGTCTGGAAAGCAGATGTAATGCCCTTTTATTAATCTGTCTCACTGGAGAACAGATTAAGGGAATATCTCTCCAATGCCGACCTTGACTGAAAGGCCTGGAAGAAGGTTTTGGAAAGTTAACTGAAAGAATCATACAGACTTCAAGCTGCTTTGTACCAGTTCCTAACAGACAAATTGACTGTACCATAGTGAAATGCAAGGCACAAACATATTAAAATATTGTCGTTTAACTATTGTTGCTCCTGTTAAAAATACCAGGAGTAGCTGGGATCCTTATCGTCTAAATCCTTCCACCTTGAACAGTGACTGAATAGTACAACACCCTAAAGCTATTAAGAATCTTTTGTTCATAGCCTTGTTACTATGAAATGGTTATTAGAGAAATGTCATTGGGGAGAAAGAGATGTTGCTTAGTTTTCTGGAACAGGAACTTATTCAGAAGATAAATTCATATTATTATCTCTTCTATTTTTCTCTAGTGTGTTTACTGATGTTCTGCCCAGAGGAGAACCTTATCTTTCTTGATGAAAGAATAAGTTGTTTGAAAACAAAAAAAGCAGATCAAAGAAGAGAGCAGCTCAGTGATGGAAGACATCAGCTAGAGGAGGGGGATGAAAGCTAGCGTGCTGCTGATTGAGGAAGCCATTTTTGTTCAACTCCACGTGCACAAGATAAAAGCAAGGTGCATTTTCCACATATCTGTTCATTTCACAAATTGTCCAAGGCAGTATTTTTCAGCCCTCCTATTGAAACAGGATTTTCATCTATAACACATGCATTAGCCTGTGTAACAGAAAAGGCATCACACAAGCAAACAGGAATGGGTTTACCCAGAAAGAGGGAGAGTTAGAACCCCTGAGCATCATAGACACTGATTTTGAGGCTACAGCTCAAGATAATACTGTATTCTCAGTAAATCTTTGGTCTCAAAACACAAATGTTCTCACATCTTTACTTGTTGTCCTCTTCACTAAGAGATCCTATAAATTGTTTCATGCGACCATGTCTTATTCCTCAACTCTGAGCTCAACCACAGCACAGGGACACCTAGTTGATCTGTATTTAAAAATATGTACATATTTCTTCCTGTCCTTTCCTAGGTGTTCTTAAACAAAGCTCCTCAGAAAAGGAACATTTTATTTATCTTACACCAGGCATCTGGCAAGACATCATGAGTACTTCAATTAAAAAATTAAAAACAGTGAAATATTGTTTATTCTAGGTGTCTCTGCCCCACCTGGCCAAGCCATTTAGCATGCTTAGGCTGATCACACTAAACCTGAGTACCAGTCACACACTGTTGGCTTTTAGAGCTTCAGATATGGACTTTCGATATAGATCTGGATCAACTCACTTTGCAATTGACTGAACAACATCTCAGAGCAGAAAAGGGAGAAGAAACTAAAATGTAGGTACAGATGTGAATTTTGACCCTCCCTCAAATTCTTTTAAATCAACCTGGAAACAGAAAAATTGGAACATAAAGTTGTTGGTTTGCTTTTTTTTGTGTTCACAGTCATGATACCAACTAAAGCCCATTGGAAACCTGGCAAGCAGAACCTTTCTACAGATTATGCTGCTAAACTGAAGGTTACTAAGGCTTGGTCATAATTATCAGACTCAATCACATAACTGAAACTAATTCTTTTTCCTTGAACTCTTCAGCCTCTGTAGCAGAAACCCTCCTTATTGTAACAACAGTGTTTGGATTGACCTCCTACCACAAAAGTTAGTCAAGGATCATGAACAGACTTAAAAAGATTGGTGTCACAATCTCTAAATTAAATGCAGGATAACAAGATGCATGGAAATTAATGGATTATTTGGGTTCACATACTAAGTCAGTGGCAGAGTCCAGCTGAATCCATGTATCCTAACTTGCAGTAAACTGTTCTAGTAATTGGCTCATCATTACAAACAAGGCAATTACTGGCTTACAGGTGAAATGCAGCCACATATAATAAATAGTCATGCCCCAATGAAATGGACTGCATGAGTAACCAACACAAAATCCATACTACCTACATTAGCTGGGAGTAAAAATGCCCTGTCTTAGTAACATCCATTGAGATTTGATACAGGACAGAGCCTGGTTATGCAACCTTTCTACTCAGAGCTGCTACTGAAATACTATTTCATGTCATCCACTCCTGTTATATGGCCTGGAAATAATTGCCTGGAAGAGGCTGCCTTAATTTTTTTTTTTCTTTCCCCTCCAGAGAGAGCACTTCTTCTGAAAGAATGGTAGCCCTAGCTTTAGACTGTGTCCAAAAGAGGGTTACATAAAACTCAGTATCGACATATGTGTTTTCAAGGGATGGTTTTCAGATTTCTGTGGGATTCAAGCGGTTCCCCACGGACCTGCTGTGAATCTAAACAGAGTGGTGTTGACTATTGAAATACATGATGTGGAATGAACAGTGGCACTAAAACAACCTCTTCTGCAACAGCCAAAGCAAGATAGAAAGCAGGCAAAGGAGGAAGGCATTATGATACCTGCTCTGCCTTCTAAAAAAGTTATATCCTTCTCAAGAGTATTCTGACTTATGCCAGCTATTAAAGCTACTGGATTCCTAGTATGGACTTCACCTAGCTGACTTTTGTTTAATGCTCAAGAGATTTTATCTGCATCATCTAGTATTTTCCTTTATACAATCTGCAAATACTTCGGGGAAACTCAGATCTGTAGGTCTGAGTGGAAGTAAATTGTAAAGGTCTTTAAAATATGGTAATAAGTGATTCATGGTCAGTTTCAGATTCCCTTTTTTTCCCATAAGTGAAAAGAAATATAAGCCTCATTGTGGCTTTTCTGTTCTACTCTGGGAATAAACAGAATATAGCAGATTCTTAGCTACCCCAACCTGAGATTTGTGGGAGATTGTTGGATACAGCAGAGTAAAACTTCATCTTTGGCTCTTGCAATTATAAAGCAGCATATTGATTAGTAGTGGAAGAATGAATAAAGCAGGAAAATCTTAATAGCCCAATAATCTCTGATTCTTGATTTTCTACCCTTTTCCTACCTTGTATCGTGAAAGCAGATTAGCCTTATACTTATCTGTTTCAAACTCATCATCATACGAGATTGTGAGATTTGGACTACAGACACAGACAGGGTAAAATCTAACCTAAAGCCTGTTTTTACCAGAATATTCACTAGAAACCTTTTGTACTGAACTGTTGCATACAACTGCCAGAGTACTTTGCAGTTTGCCAGCCCATACTTACTGAGATCACCCTCTGTCCTAAGGTACAGACTACCATGCAACATGCATGGGGTCACCATTTTCTACACACTGAATGGAGACAACACAGTAAGGTCACAAGCACCTGCAGCCCATCAGACAGACTTGTGAGTAAAATCAGCTGAAAGGACTCCCCACATTGCTCAGGAAGATTTGCCCCCACTGTAGTTTCAAGATGAGGTGCAAATTCTCTGATGGGCCAGTGCAAGGAAGACACACAAGTATCCCCCTTCTTCTCCTTAGACCACTTCGTTGCACCCACTCCCAACGCTTTCAACAACCTCCTTGAAGTCTGAGGGAAAGGCAAAGCTGGAGAGGAACAGAGGCAGGAGGACAGGGAAGGCAAACCCCAGTTTTACATTTCACTCCCAGCCAAGAAGCTGCTTCTGCACCACAAGGAACACCCAGAGCATCTGCAGTTCCACCCTGCCCCAACCAGGACACGCACCCAGATAAGCAGTGAAGTGAGAGGGTGACTCCCCGCTGTGACCCGAACCCACTTTCATTTCCAGACCAGAGCATGGCATCACCCCTTTAGAATTTACATTGCTGTTATCCAGCCCATTAAACGACGTTTGATCAGATTAACTAACAGCGGCTGCTGCTTGCCAGTGAATGCCAGCATTAACTGTAACACAATAGGAGCACAGGCCTAAGCCCGTTTTTTTTGCAGATAGCAAACCTGTCAGCGGAGCGGGAGTGTTGATGTCATCTTCTGACTCAGTGGCAGTGCCTGTTCCTGGGGTCATCCTGCATTTCAATACCATCAGCATCCCCTCTCCAAATCTCACCTATTATTTGCTCATTGTGGGTAGATTTTTGCCTGGAGGAAGAAAGGAGGAACAGGCTGACATCACCTGCTTATTAATAGACGGGTAGAGAAGAACGATCTCCAATAAAGGCTTGGGTGAAGATGTTCTCTCGGGGTGTGCTCAGGAGGACAGTGTGTTAGTGAGCAATACACGCCGGTAACCTTTTAAGGGAAGCAGCTGTCCGCCCCGTGGCTGCTTCCGAACCCCTGAACTGCAATTTGCTTGTCCTTCAAGGACACGCTTAACCCCTCACTGGAAAAAATGGAGCTGGGGACAACCAGCAGGAAATGGGTTCCTGTGCAAAGCAAAGTCATTTGTCTTTGTAAAGGCAAATAGCAAGGTTTTCTGGGGACAAGATGTGACTCTGTGGCAGGACGGAGCAGTGGCTCCCACTGATGACCCGTCAGTGACACTAGGTTAGGGATCAGTATGGAGTTCTCCATCTGGCCCTCGCTGCTGACTGATCTCAGCCTCCAGACTGAGGCCTGCAGCTGGATGCAAGCTGCAGTGGGTGAAAAATGTGAAACATCCCATTTAATCAGTAAATCTCCTCCTCTCTGCTTGCAAGTTTCCTGATAACAAACAGTTGGAAATGTTATCAAAGCCATTTGTTATTGAAAATTATTTATGTTAAAAAAAAAGCCCTTGGTAAAGAATTATTTACTGCAGCTCAGTATTAGGAATCGTAACTCCAAGTCATATGGGGTGGTTTTTTTTAATGTTTAAATAGTTATGTCTGACTCTTTGTATTACACTTCCACAGCAAGATCACAGGATTGCAAGTTTAAAATTCATCTTTTGGGGATCAACTGCTACCTTAAGTTCAAATGCATCTTTCCAGCACACTTTCCTACCAGGAGGCTACTAACGAAAAGTAAACTCAGAACAGGAATAAATGGAGTCTAAGCAAACTCAGTACAAAATGTAAAGACACATTCTTACTTTTCCTTTGTTTCTCTCAGCTGATGGAAGGAGCCATTTAACATGTTTGACTTAGCCAAAACATAAATTAATTAATAGACAAAATTAATACATAGTCATATTTCTAAGGCTTCCTTGCCATACCTCCTATTTATTATTCTCATTTACCCATTTCCAAGACATGGAGACTTCAGCACAGAGTCTTCTCTCAGCAGCAACACTGTGAGATGAGAGATTTGTTTATTTCTCTCAGTAAAGGCAGAATATTACAGCATTCCCTCCCACGTGAACAGATTTATTTACCCACTCTTGGCTGCACCTATCATCCCTCTTAAATTACCAGCACAAAAATTAAGCAGAGGGGAAAGGCAGCCTGAATCTTACAACTCAGTGGTGAAGGTCAGGTCTTCCCAGCCAGATAGTACTGACCCTGCTGGTGATATGCTGATGGCCCTGACACAGAGCAGAGCACTGCAGCTCCTCTAGGATGACCATACGCCCTAAAGCACAACACTGAAACTGGAGACACTTAGCAGCACCAAACTGGCATATTTACAATTTCTTCTGAAAACGCCATAAATTGAGTGGTTTACTGAGGAGGAAAAGGGCTTTCTTTTTTGTGTTTCTTCTTTCTCAGATGGATGGTAACCACTGAGAAGCATTTGCAGAACATCAACCGCAGCAAGTCCATCCCGCCTCCCTTACCCTACTGACTGCAAACACAAGACCTGAGCAGCAGGCTGCTGCAGTGTCTTGATCACCGACACGAGTGTCCTGCTCCACATTTTTCTCGGGTATTCACATTGGCAAGGCTGCCATTGCCTCTGGCTGCAGGTCTGGCTCATGATTCAGACTGCTTAAGTCTTCCAGAACATAATTTTCTTTTTGCTAGCTGATTAATTTGCTTGCTTTCATCTGTTTTCAAATAAAGCCTTGCTTAAAATCCTCCCTGGGATTTCTATCAGCCAGTGCAGGAAGGAGGATGCCTCTTTCCAATACAACATGCTCTGACCTTCACAGCACTGCCATGCCAAGAGAGCTGGGCTATTTCCATGCTTTTAAGAATACAGAATTGCAAAGACATGACAGTGCTACCCAACACCTCTGTCATCCTTCCTGCAGGCACCACTCACACCTTGTGCAGTGAAAGAGAACAAGAGCCACACTAGATCATGCTGTACACAAAGGGAATGAAAATTTTCTCTCTCCATCACAAAGAGGAACATTTGACACCCCAAAAATGAGATCTGGTTCTCTCTTCCTTGGTCTGCACACCTACAAACCTATTTTCTTGGTCATAAAATCACAGAGTTCCAGCTACAGTATTTGTGTCTGAGCTGCAGTGAAAAATGAAATCAAATGTTAGCAAACAGACGCAATCAAGTTTGTGTGGTTGCACCTGTACAACAAGAATGCCAAACATGCATGTTCTCCTCTATCATCCTTCCTCCTGCTGCAATCTGCATACAAGCTTTGAAATACTGAGGTCAGCATTTCATGCCACAAGATGAAACAGGATGTAGGTGTCTGGGTTTCCCTCCCATTCTCGATTGTTTACAGTCCGGTAAAGATGGATGGAAACCCAAGAAGGAGAACACAGTAAGTGGTTGTTCTTACCATTTGTACATCATATCTGCCAGAGATACGAGTCTTTTATGAAACCTGAGTTCACAAGGAACAGTAATGAAAATACCAAAATAAGTTCATTTCACCTTTTTCATACAGTCTACTCCACACTGGGAGTATCTGAGGGTGACAAAAGATTCAAATTTGTGGACTTTGGAGACTTTACACCTAAAATTAAATTCCAGAAAATGAATCTGATTCAGATTCCAGTGATAAAACCTCTGCCCTTTGCTTTCTTGTGAATTTTTACATGGTGCGAAGCCTACATAAAATGTATCTGCTTTTCACGGCTTTATTTTTAAAATTTGAGAAGTTTTGTTCCAATTCAAAAGAAACACAGTGAGCAACAAGCTGTCTGTTGCTTTGTATTTACCTAAAGAATGACTCAATTTGAATTCAGCAGCACATACAGTAACCCCTGTTTGCTTGGACAATCCCTGTAATTCATTCAAATTCAGAGTCAGGTTCCTGACATAAACTTTGCAGCTTGCTCCTGTCTCTTATAATGGCACATACCAAAGCCCAGGGTGTGAACACCTGCAACTGGGGAGGACTTAGATCAAGAATTATACTCAGATTTTACTATCCAGAGACACCTTTTATCAGTATTCATTTTGAAATTCAGGATTTTCAAAGCATATTGTACTACGTAGTCGTGACACCACTCTGCTATAGGGTAGGGGATCTTCTTGCAGGTTTTGGCATCTGGGTATGTGGAAGACATAGGTTGTCTTAATTGAAGACAAGCTTGGGCAGATGAAAAGGCAGAGAAAGCCATTGCTTCTCAAGCATGAGTTCTTCAGTGCCCCAGTCTGGCCAGTTGTCTTTCCCAGCCCATATCCATTTAGCAATGGACTCATCTGCTCAGTGATGGTGTGAACATCGCACTGGGGTGTAGTGAAAAAAAGAGAGATGTGGACAGTAGTTACATGAAGACTGTCTTCTGCTGTTACCAAAGAAAGGAAAGCCATAAAATTCAGATCAAGATTTGGATTTTGAATGTTAAGGAATTTCTCCTGCCTAACCCCTGAGCCACATGTTTCAGCTAATGGATGTATTATTGTTTTACAAGTGATATGTCTTCATAGATTGTGCCATCAAATAGGCACTAAGTCATGTCATTCCTATTTACGGTGCCCAGGAACTGTTTACACAGTAGTTCATGCACATACATTTATTCAAAGAGGTTTTGAAATTGGCCAGAGGTCAAACGTTTGCAGAGGGGTTTTCTAAGAGAGGATAGCTTAGTGCCTGTCTGGACACAGTTCTGCCCACAAACACAGCCTCCTTGGGGTTCCAGTTCTGCAAATAAGAGTACAAAATGTCAAACACCAGAAGAAAAAGATGCACTGACAAGCATGGGCAACTATGTTCTTCAGAGCCGTTCCTGCCTCTCAGCAAACCTGCTCTGCACCCATCCCCCTAGCTTGCTTATTAGTAGCATGTTTTTAAGGAAATGGAAAATTTCAAATATAAATTTCCATTTATTTGGCACATTGCCCCCAAAAAACAAAGATCTAAGGTGCATATTCAACTGAATTTAAACTGAGCATTAAATTGGATGCAGAGCTTAGTCTTGTTCTGCAAAGCAATGCTCCACTCGCCCGCAGGAATTTCTATTTCTGTGCTGCTCAGGATAACAACAGATGGGACCCCTAATTCAAAGGACAATCTCGAGGCTAGAGGCAACAAAACTGGACCAGAATGCAAAAAGCAGAGTAGTTGCAGATGTGGGGGAAAATGTGTATTTTCAGCTGAAGAAAAAAAAAAAGGATATAGTCCAGATGGCAGGGGAGGGTATCTGGGTGCTAAAACATCTCAAGATCCCACTGTATTTGCCTCCCCCAGAACCCAAGCCTTTGGTTTCACCAAGAACGCCAAATTAAATACGAAGGCAAAAGAGAGGTCTTATCTAGAAGACCAGGAGTCAGGTATAGAAATTTGCTACCAGCTCGGAGAAAGAAATTTACCTTCTGTGCTACCAGTAGAGCTGGTTGGGAATTTTCTGCCAATGGCTTCTGAAGGAAAAGGCGGTAATTTTTATTTTAATCAGAAAACCAAAATAAAAGATTTTGTTCTAGGTCTTGTTGACCCAATTGAAATGCTTCAGCTGACCCATTTGAAAACACTTTTTTTTTAGGTCAATTTTTCATTAATCTGTCTGCCTCAGTTTTCACACTGTCTCAGAGAAATGATATCCCACATTCTTCTTTTCTTTTTTCCCCTACCCCTTCCTTTCTCTGCATTCTCTGTTTGGATTTAATCTGAGAAGATGCTGTAGGATATCCTTCCCAGCTGAACTGCTGCTGTGTACCATGGAGATGAAGCCAGCCCCAAATTAGAAGGGAAGCCTAAGGCACTACAATTGATCCAGAGGATGTGGTCAAATCAAGCTGGAACAATACACTTTAATTCTCAGAATGAACAGAGTTTGGAACATCTGATAAATTAATTATAAATTTCAGTATCTTCACTCTTTGTCAAACCATTAGACCAAAACCAACTACTGAAGCATCCATTTTCCACAGAACTTGAATTCCAGTTTATGAAAAAGCTGTGCATGACCATCCTAGTGACCATACCATCTGAGACCTCTTGGCTGCTTCTCTACCACTTGCTCTGGCTGGCTGCAATGCACTGTCCTGCCTACTGCTTCACCTGATCTGCCCAAGGTTGCCTTTATTTTGGATCCAGTGGCAAGAGGAGCTCTCTGCCCAAGCTGGAAGCCTCTCTGAGCACTGCTTGTTGTCCCCTCACCAACAAGATAGCCTGGAGCAAACTGCCCATTCCCACTCCGGCACAGCTGAGATGTTTATGGCTAAAACAGATGGTGTTGGTCTTCCTCAGAGCTACCTGGCCACACAGCCTTGCTGTGTCTGTCCAGGCGGCACAGTGCTGCACAGGGGCACCTGCACCAGCCTGCACACTGGAAGTGACACACCTGCACGAGCACAGCACTACACCCTCAGCTAATACAGTCTCAGTGCAGCAAATCTGGCAGGCAGAGTGCCACGCCAGTGAGCTACTCACTCAAGAGGTGGAAGCACATCCTGAGACAGGGCCAATCCTTCCTGCCAATTCTTTCACAAACAGGCACGGGCAGCTGGCACCCAGGAGGTCATACTCCAGTACACTGAGTAGGGCAATCCCAGTAAAGAGCCAGTGAATCAGCGCTGGACTAGCAATCCTCACAGCTTGTCTCAGTCAAGAAGAGGAGAGTAACACCAAGGGTCACGAAGCCAGAGAGAACTTCTGCCGTTGAAGTGCCAAGGAACATGGCCAGCAGCGGAGCAGCAGGCAGCTTCATGCCTCATGGTTGCTGCGGTCCCTCAGGCTGCTGTGCTCTTCTGCAGCCATTTTAACCTGGGCAGGCCAAAAGAATGCAGCAACACTCATGACAGAAGCGGCATCCTCCCCCTCTACTCTGCCCTGGTGAGGCCACATCTGGAATATTGTGTCCAGTTCTGGGCCCCACAGTTCAAGAAGGACAGGGAACTGCTTGAGAGAGTCCAGCACAGAGCCACCAAGATGATGAAGGGAGTGGAGCATCTCCCTTATGAGGAAAGGCTGATGGAGCTGGGTCTCTTTAATTTGGAGAAGAGGAGACTGAGGGGTGACCTCATTAATGTTTATAAATGTGTAAAGGGAGAATGCCAGGAAGATGGAGCCAGGCTCTTCTCAGTGATGCCCAATGATAGGACAAGGGGCAATGGGTGTAAGCTGGAACACAGGAGGTTCCACTTAAACTTAAGAAGAAACTTCTTTACAGTGAGG
>NW_010300078.1:69652-100661 GCF_000700745.2 Antrostomus carolinensis | reverse complement strand
AGGTTTCTGCTCCAGCAGGGGGATTGGACTAGATGATCTTTCGAGGTCCCTTCCAATCCCTAACATTCTGTGATTCTGTGTGATCCTGAAACTCATCATTCTGTAAGATTAGC
Source organism: Antrostomus carolinensis (assembly GCF_000700745.2). NCBI lineage: Eukaryota > Metazoa > Chordata > Aves > Caprimulgiformes > Caprimulgidae > Antrostomus > Antrostomus carolinensis. Next base: position 100,548 of record NW_010300078.1, on the reverse strand, counting down.
ATCTCTGCCACAGGCTTCCAACATGGCCTTAAAAACAATACTAAGAAGCAGCACTTTTCTAATGCTATAATCACATGCACCTCCCCAGCACTCAGATTTCTCCTCTTCCTCTCTGTGCCTCGATTCCCCCCCTGTATGCTTCTGTCTGCTCTGGACACTACTCAGGGAAGGGAAGGAGTGTCCCTCAGTAATATCAGGCAAGGCTTTATCACAGAGTCTGTAAGCACTATTGTACTACTCCTTAGAATTCTAGTTTTGTATATTTTTACTGTATGAATATTTGCTTGTATAGCATCTGTTCAGCTGCAAATTAGCAGAGAAGCAAGAAGACCCAAGAGTTATACTATTTTTTTTTTCCACAACTGACTGAGATCTGTTCCTTTGCTGCTTACATAAGGTTTTCATGTTCACTCTATAAGCCAAATAATCTGGTGTTAACAAAAGACAGCTGCCATAGGGATTTTTTTTAGTTCAAAGTGCATATAAGCTAGATCTAAAAATCAAAGTGACAGTCAAAACATTACTTAAATATTTTTATGTCCCCTAATTGCAACAAAATGCCCATTGAACAGCTCCGTCTTGCACATCATGTGCTGGTGACCACCAGCACAGCAAGTTTGCAGTGCCCTCTGGAGGTGAGTTCTGGGCTTTTGGGGGAGAAAAACAAGCTTTGATCTTCTAAGCTTTTGAAGGACTTTTGGGATGAGCTGTTAAGTACGAGGAGCTTCTGATATCTGGGTTCACACTGGCATTTGCAGCCAACAGGGTGCATGGAGAGCACTGCATTTCTTGTGAGCATAGTCAATAAAAATAAGAAATTCATATAGAAATATACTCCTTTGCTTGATTGTAACTCTCTCCATTTCTTATACATGTGTAGTTCAGTGGTTGGAAGCACAGGATTTGGACTTCCCACTGCATTTCTGAGCTGCATAGCCAGGAGAGAGAGACCAAGGAGAAAACATTTGAAAAACCAGGAACCCTTTGGAATCAGCACCACACTATGGTCAAATTTCATCCACATGGCAATGAAATTCATACCTGAGGCCATTTTCTTCATTCTCATTTTTAATTTTTAAGGAAAAATTTACATTTCTAGGTGCTGTGTGGTACTGGAAGAAGTGCTGAAATGTTAGGAAAAAATATAAAACTCTTCTTATAGGATCCCCCTTTTCAGTTTAAAGAGGTTTGGCTTAGAAAAAGTCTGGAAATAAACCATCAGAACATTTTAATCTCAGACCTGGAATATTTTAAAATACTTTCATCCTTGATAGCTTCACTAGTTCTCATAAATAAAAGGAAGAAGAAAGATTCAAGCATACTTTAGATACCACTGAAATTTCCTAAGGATGTCTGCCAGCATCCCAAATTAAAAGCCTTCCAAGCCTAGAAAGAAACATAACCAAAACTAAGGAGAACATGAATAAAAGCAGTTCAAATGCCAGTATTAGTTTCATTCTTTTGTTTGGCTGAGAGAGCACTGCAAGCAGAATACCTTATCCCTCCCTTCTTGGAATTTTAGATGAGAAATCCTGCAGTTTGTAACCTCAGATCAGCTTCATTGCTAGAGATGAACACAATTGTGAGCGAAAAACTGACCTTTTGCCAGGAGCTTAATGTTTCCAAAGTTTGGAGCTACAACTATGAATTGCACTAAAGCCTTTGGAAAGTTATAGGACAAAAATCTCACATACAACCTTTGTTTTCTCCATTACCTCCATGGCATCTGATGTGTAATTTTTAGCTTAGTATATATGTATATCACATCTCCCTAATTGCTATCAGACTAATACATAAATGATTGATGATAACAGCAATCCTTACATTGACTAGGATAGCCCATTATAAAATGTCCACACTATTCAAGTGTTTTATTTATAAAATGAAAATAGTGCTGTCTTTTTTTCTGGGACCATCCTGTCTATGTGTGTCCTGTTCAGCTCTTTGGGCTCTCAATGTGTACCTGACACAAGAAACACAGAAACTTAGCTGGTGCTTCTAGATGGTCTTGTCAACAAAGGTAACAGTGAATGTTTCAGAAAGCTTTCCATATACATTAGTCGAGAAGGGAAAATGGAGGAAGTGGGAGGGGAGAACGAGAGAGAAATACTTTCAATTTATTCAGCTTTCCCTCCCCAAGGGGTCATGGCATCAATAATCTTGGGCAAGTAAGAGGTACAGAGACATTTTCAGTTAAATAATTAATCTCTCTTCTTATTCTGATGTAAGAAATGGGAGATAGCTGGTAATACCAGAAAGGTATCAACTTAAAATGTACACATGAACCTTCCCCCTGCCAGAGTACACAGATAAGACGTGGAGCTTAGCATGTGCCCTAAACCAAGGCCCAGACAATAACACAAACATCATCTAGTTCACTAGCAAAGATAAAATGAGAGACTATCACAGCATTTGTAGATCAAAATACAATAGAGCGGCCCTTGCCAGCTGAGAAACATTTTCTCTCCCAGCCTAGACAAACTTTAAAAGGTAGAAAGAGAATTTCCAGGGCTCTTATGTCCACAGCTTCCAATTCACCTATGGGTTGTTTAGGATGCACTCAGATCTACAAAGCAAAGATCATTTTCACAGGATTTACTAGCTTCAGCTGGCCTTCTGCAAACGGCTGGATCCAGCCTCTGTGACATAGAGGAGCACAACTACAGTGAAAAGTCTGCCTTATATAGCTTTACTTCTATTTAACACAGTAGATTTTGGTCCAAAGACAGTAAGATGCTCTTAAGTGGACCAGGCTGATGCCCTGCCATGCTTCAAGAATCTGGAAGGACAACGAAATGGTGCTTTCAAAAAGAGTGTTTTTCTCCTATCCATTTCTTGTATGAGATAAGCACTACGTTGTGAAGAAGAAGGGAAGTTGCCAGGAAAGAAGCAGTGCATGAGCGTGTTTTCCAAAGCCACATTGAACAGACCTCTTATACTTCACCAAGACAAAAACTTAGCAAATGCTTATGCCCATAAAAAAATTGTATTAGGCAGTAAGTAACATCTAAAGCCAGGAGCCAAAATGTCTCTTGTTTTACAGGGACTTTACATCTTGACAAATGTTACAAAATTCCTTTAACGCCGCAGAGCCACAGCCAGCACTAACTTGGGATGATCAAGTGGCAAGTAGGAAATAGGCTATCTGAAATGGCAAAGAAAAGCCACACAAGTGAGGTTTTTACCACCATCTCCAAGTAAGAGCAGGAGTGCACTCTCAGCCATCATATCTGATAGCATCGCTCCTCAGGAGAGAGCTGCTGTCATTGCACACCTGTCCCTGAAGAAGCAGCACACAGTGAGCTACAAACTGTGCAGCCAGGCTCATGGAGCACATAGCATCGCTCCTCAGGAGAGAGCTGCTGTCACTGCACACCTGTCCCTGAAGAAGCAGCATGCAGTGAGCTACAAACTGTGCAGCCAGCTCATGGAGCACAAGTCTTACGAGGAGTTGCTGAGGGAACTGGGATTGTTTAGAAGCTGAGGGGAGACCTTATCGCTCTCTAAATCTACCTGAAAGGAGGTTGTGGCGAGGTGGGTGTCGGTCTCTTTCCCAGGCAACAAGCAATAGAACAAGAGGAAACAGCTTTATATGTTCGCATATCAGCTTCAAGTTGCTTCAAGGGAGGTTTAGATTGGATATTAGGAAAAATTTTTCCACTGAAATGGTTGTCAAGCATTAGAACAGGCTGCCCAGGGAATTGGTTGAGGTACCATCCCTAGAGGTATCTAAAAGACATGTGGATGTGATGCTTAGGGACATGGTTTAGTGGTAGACTTGGTAGTGTTGGGTTTACAGTTGGACTTGATGATCTTAAAGGTCTTTTCCAACCAAAACAATTCTACAATTCCATGCTCTGTCTTTGGGCCCTGCAACTCTATACGGCTCTGCACCGTGGAGGACGCCTGTGCCTTTAGCACAGCAGTACACCCACAGAGCATGGCGATATGCCCACGGAGCGTGACGTACCATGCAGATGTGCTTTTACTCTCTCCTGTTTCAACCCCAATTTAAAAATACAAAATTAAAACTGCATTTAATTATGATTATGAGATACACAGACACAATACAAATAGGGCTCATATGAGGGAGCTGCATGTTAATGGGTTTCAAAGTTTACTAAAAACATCCGATGTAATGAAGTAAACTGTGGGGTGTGCTAAGCACCAGGCTGGTTTGTCGGGTTGTTTTACAGACATCCTGGGAAACAGCAGATATTCCACAACCACAGAACAAGCCATGAAATTAGCCCTAGGATGCCACAAAGCAATGAAGTGATTGTGGAAGGCAGAGAGCATCAAGAGAAAACAAAGCTTCAGAAAAGTTTCTGAAAGTAAACATACTTTCCTCCACAGGAGTAATGAGAGAAAAGAAGCAGGGGTCGTGTTGCACAGCACATATTCAGGTTGAAGAGGTTTCTACCCCCAAGACTGGACATAAAATTAAATGCATGCTGCATAACTGAAACCACATAAATCAGTATCAATGTTTTTCAATAACAGCAAATTATGCCTGCTTTATAACCCATGAAGAACAATTATGGATCTAGAAAAGACATTACGATTAGGAAAATAATAAAAGGTGGAACAGCATTTTTGTTCCAGGTGATTGATGGGTTGTCAAGGATAAAATCCTGAAAGAAAATGTATCCTATGTTTAGAACAACTGCATGCCCACTGCAGTGATGCTCAGATGGAAGAGAGACATGAATAATTGGGGACACTCCAGTTTCTCTTATTTCTAGAAGCGATTCATTTGAATTATTCTGCTTGTTAATGGGAAAGAACAAGTCACTTGAAAATAGTCAACCTGTAGTGTTTGGGATAAGATGGGAACAGCATCCTATTATGTAATCAGCTTACATTAAATGTTTCACCTGGAGCTGGCTGCTAATTTATAAAGTCACAGAAAGCTGAACCACCTTCCTTGCAAATCACTTTCTGCTACCAGACAAAAAGCTGGGCCTGGGAGCAGGCAGAGAGCTACTCTCACATCTCAGCTCTGGCTTTGCGACTGAACACGTCTCCTCCTGTCACATGCTAAAAGCACTGGCTATCAGCAAACAAACAAAATCTGGGTGAAGTTGAGCATAAAATGCTACTTCCCTGGTGAGAGTGCCGGCTAGAACCAGTCCCTATGTATTTTTAGGAGTTCACAGAAGCTGAGTACCACAATGGTAGGGAGGTTGTTAGATAGACTGTTAGACAGACTGGTATTAGTGGTATAACTGGCAGTTGGATAGACTGGTAAAAGGAGACTCTGGTTAAATTGAAATAACAGTAATAATGACATCCAACGCTTCCCTCTCCTTACCCAAATCAAGATACACTCCCTCCTTCTGAGGACATGTACCAGAAATGCCACCATAACCAAGACAAGAGTAAGTAGTTCATGCTGGCTGCAGTGAGCATATTGAAGAGGAGATGCAGTAATGACAGTATTATCCAGCTCAATTTGTGGCTGCTGGAAGGTTCTGGGCAGGAGGTACAGGAACTCACTGGCATGAATCTGAATTGCCCATGACTATCCCTTGAGATATTCCATTACCTTTCATGCAGTACAATAGGCTTTAAGGACAATCTAGGCTGAAGACTGAAACAAAACTCCTTAGGCAAACATTACAATCAAGAGTTTTCTTGTGCATTCCCAGGGCATTTTAATGAAATGTTTGACTACAGCTTGTAGTTCCGAGGAAACCATTACACAAAAAAGTTTTGGCCAAATATATTTTGGCTTCTTGAGCCCTGCTTGTGTCACAGTTGAGCCCCAGGCTTCAGTGATGAATATGTCCATCCTTACAAGGGATACTGTGGTTTCCACAGGCTTTCCTGCTTCATGCCAAAGGGGAAAACAATATCAATTCTGCAGACTAGTGGTTGGGTTAAAAATCAGTAATGTTAGGTATAAGAGAAGACAGTCTTCCTTAGTACTATACAAGATCAGGAAATTAGTCCTGGCAATGCCATCCATTATGCATACCATGCAAAGCAGTGGCAGGGGCAAATCTGATTATGCTTTGAAGCTCAGCAAAATAATTTTGCACATACAAAGCAAAGTTGCTCTTTACTGTGCAATAAATGGATGGGTTCTTTCTTGTTCCTAGCAGTAAATGAGTCTGTCAGAAAAAGCACAGAGGGCCAGAGCCATCTGGTCACCTGAGGATAAAGAACTGGATGGAGCTTAAGCACATAACAAGGAAGTATGGACACAAGCTGGATTGATCTGGGATTCCGTGATCTGTTGCATGTTCAGTCCCGAATCCACGCTGTTTTGCCAGCTCTAGGTACATCACGGGGAAGGTCTGACTCCACACTGCAGTACTGATCTCCCAAGAGCTGGTTTGTGGTACTACAGAAATGGAAAGCAGCTGCTACACACTGGCCACTTGCCATCAGTGACTGCAGGCTGAAGTTAATTTCTTCTTCACTCAGAAGAACTTCCCCTTTTCCATCAGAAAAAGGTAGATCTCACAGTTGTCTTTGTACCTGTCCTCCCCTTTGTGCTGTCCAGATATTTTCATCCCCTGTATAATCACTCCATCACCTGCATCTCCTTCAGGAATCACACTCGGCTGCAGCAGTGCGAATGCATCTAGGCCCCTTGGACAGAACAGTGTATATGAGAGACCAGAGTCACCATCTTCACCTTCTAGAGGCTTACAGCTCACAACTCATGTCATGTTTCAATTTACAGACAGCCAAAGAGACCAAGACCTCATGCTGGTCCTGGGCTCAGTCACCTACAAGGAAAACAGATACTTGTGCCAGAGGTTTCCAAAAGAGACATTCATAGTCTTCTGCTGCCAACACATACAAAGATATTGGGATGCCCAGGAGAAAACAGTGAATAAACACAGTTGCCCTTTCCAAGTAACAGGAGCCTGGTTTTTCTCAAGACACAAACAACCAAGCGTGCTCCCCTCCAGATAATACAGATATCCCACATTTGCATTACCAGCTCTGCCCCAACTGATTTCCTGAAGGGGAAATTAAGGCTACCATTGATTACTAAGTCTCAGTTCATTCCCAATATCTTTTCCATACGTAATGTGCCAGGTAAATGGGGTGTACTTGCAGAGAGTAAAATAAAGAAAACAAAATTACTGAGTATTTCAAGAAGCTGGATTATGGACTGCTTTTACCTTCGTCTAGATAAAGAATGCAAACTTTCTTTGTTGCTGATGGTAAGTCAAGTCACTGGGTTTTCCTTTTCTATTATTTTTCATTTCTTTCTTTTGCATTTTCTGTAGATGTAAAATAATAGCTATGTATTTGAGACATCACTTGAAGCTTTGAATTTCTGTTATCAATATGACTTCACAGATTTCAAAATTACAAGAAACATATTTGGGCTACCATAATAGGTAGCCATTTATCCCAAATGGGATAAATCCTTGGGTATATCCAAGACCCAATCCAGCTCAAACTAAATATATTCATTTCCTCTGGCCAACAAATGCGAAATATTTCTGACTTCCAGAGCAATCATGAAAGTCAGGCAATCTTCAGTTGCTGGAAATGGCACACTGGCCCTAAATAGATGCATGTGCATGATCATATGAGAATTAAGATTTGATACATTAGTTAGACAGAAACTCCTTCCATCCTGTTTCATGATCACAAAACCTCTGAGACAGAACCTTAAGAAAGCCATCAATAAAAACTGCTAAAAATACTTAGCCTTAAATTACACTACTTTAATAGTTGAAAGACTGGCTGCAATCATTGAGTGCAACAGACCAAGAGTATTATATTTGACATACAACTTTTAACCTCCTCTGCACTAGAGAATTTCAGGGAACAGGTCCATCAGTGGTACTGTAGATTCATCTTCTTTTAACAGGGAAGACTGCTCATTTTTATCCTTCTGCACAGTGCTTTCAGTCACGAGTGTTATAAGGAAGAGTATTAATTACTAAGTAGAAAATGACCTAAAAGAGTAATTCAAATAGAAGCATTCAAAGGAGCCAGTATATTTCAGTGGAGTCTCTAACGAGGAGAGGTTCTCCTTCAAATCAAGTTCCCTCAAAACTAGGAATAATTGATGTTCAAAATTTACACCTTTCAAAAAAAAGGAGATAAAAAGAATTTCTTTCTGTTTTAGGTGGGTGTTAGATCCCTCATTCCAAATGCCCTAGCCATTGCGTAGGATCATAACAGAGATGGATGATAAAAAAAGACCTGAATTGGGAATGCACAAGTTGAGCAGGAATTTATTTTTTAAATAATACATTTTTAAAGATGAAAAAGGAAAAATACAGATTTGGGTCCTTACAGGGCATTCCCAAACAAAGAGAGAAAATTCTGCAATATGCAAGATACCAGCAGGGTCACAAATTCTAAGCAGCTTAAGATAAACCCAGTTTACTAACATTTTTTTAAAGTAGATAAAAGCTAATGCCCTGCTAGGAAATTAATCACCAAATTTGTATTGCCAAAGCACTTCTGTGTTGCCTTTTACTTGACTGAGTTTTCTGTATCTTACAGTACAAAGTTTGAGGTTTCTACTGTTTGCCCTCACTTTTTAAGTGTGCATTAGTAGCTGAGTTTGCACCAGAAATCCATTACTCTATAGCTGAAGAATGCAAGGGGGGAAACACTTAATTTCCTCCCATCTTTAATATCTTTAATGCTATTTCATGCCATCTATTTTATGTTATGTCTAGAGGTCTGGGTAATAGAAATGACTCATGTATCCCATGCTTAGCAAAAGAGCATGCTTTCTCTGGGTGGATAACCTGAACCGTAGCAAAGCTATCTGACCCTTGCACTAAACTATAAACAGAAACTTTTTTGGAACACCCTGCTAGTGTTGGGTGGTCTTTGTACAGGGATAAGTTTTATAGGCTCAGCTTCGAATCTGAAAATGCACTAGATCAAGTGGTGCTTTGGGAGGAGCCTGGTAGTTCCAAAAAGCTTTTACAGACTTCCCAAGTGACTGAGCAGTAGTTAAGATACAGCCTCTCTCCTGTAAAAGCTGTCCCTTATTTTCTAGTAATGCATCTACTCCACAATGGTCAAATCCTGGGGGGTCCTTCCTTGGCAAGCACTGCTCTGAGCCAGGGCACAGTGAAAGCTGAGTTGGGTCAATCCCTCTCATGGACAAGCTTGCAGGAAGAAGTAAAGGTGTGGAAAGCTTCCTAGAGATGTTTTTTAAGAGCATTCCCCTTAAATACACCCACAGGGGACAATAAGAGGGAAGGGGCTTTGCCTCTGTGTTCAGGACCTAAGAACTAGGAGAGCTAATGGAATATACAGAAGGTTAAAGCCAGCTAGGCCAGTAGCATAGTTTGTCAGCTTCATTCAACCAGGGACAAATTTCACACAGAGTTCACAAGAAATGGGCCACACAACTGCAAATGTCACCACTTTCTCAGCCAAATGCAAAACCAAAACTGCTTCTCAAAGATAAACATACACATGCTGTATTTACATAACAAATGCTAAGTGCTCCTTTGCATATGCATGAGGAAGAGGATGAAGCCAAGCCACTCATCACCTGTTATGTTAACTCACAATTTAATGTACTACTGACAGGCACTCAGACACCATAATAAGTACAACCCAAAGACCAACATGAAACAGAAGAGAAGATACTTAATCATTTATGCAGCCATGACATTGCTATTTACTCACTGGAGCAACTTTTTAATACTAATACTAACCATCTAAATGTTCATTCTGGATTCAAGGAGCTAACATGAACATAAAGGATTTTAAGTGCTACTACAGCAAATAGGCAGGGGACAATAAATCCAGCTCTGCAGACCTCCAGAAAGAGCTGTGTCATTCTTCTACAATGGTGTTTACAAATGGCAGCAAAACGGTGTCTGAAAGGAGGGAAGTCTTGTTTTGTTTAGTGATCCCAGATCTAATCACAGCAGGTAGGATGATCTCTCCAAAATTTTCTACCAAATCTAGATTTTCTAAACTACAAGTCAATACCATTTCCTTATTTCAGCCACTGTTCATGAAAATAAATTGCAAAAAGTTCCTTTTTTTACAACTTGCATAAATGTTCAGTATCCAAGAGCCATATGTGCTTTACTGAAAGACATGCTGTAGGTAGGCAGAGTGATCTATACTAAAAAAAAAAAAAAAAAAAAAAAAGGGCACTGAGCTGCAGCTCTAAATTGACATTGCCCAAGCAGAGAAGCAATTGGAGAAGCAGACTACAAGTGCATGGAAGGAGACACAGTTTACAAGAGCCCAAGCGACAGCCTTGCAAATAACTGAAAGGAGGAATACAAGAGAGACCCTGGAATATGGAAAGATTCTGGTCAGGTGAGTACTAGCAACTCTCGCTCAGCTACATATTTTAAAAGGATTCATTCCAAGGCCATAAGGCTCACAGACAGTTTACAGTCAGGGGAGCAAATGTATTTACACATTGTGTAAATAACTGCAATTGCCTCACAACTCAGTATACCACCATGGAAGGGGATTACTTTAGCAAATCCTGTTTATAAAAAGTAAGTCTCAGGGCTAGAGCATTTTAAGCCACAACTGTTTTTAACAGTATAACTAAAACGGACCAGGTCCATTTTGCATGTTGCAACTACACTGCAGTACCTTCACAATTAAAACTTGCTCACGAGCAGTTCTTCTTGTCCAGAGAGACTCTCTGCTGAAATCAGATTCCTTTTACAAGTTTCCCTGCTTTTGCTTGTCCCCATCAATCTAAAGCCAGGGTTACAGGGAAGGTTTCCCAAGGATCCTGAATTCTGGGGAATACCAGAGGCACTGCACAATAAAGCAGCCATCAGGCTACTGTAAAGTATCCACGGTGCCAGTCGCATAAGCACAGCCTAGGGATGGTAAAGGTTATCAATAGGCAGTACAGATGCTTGCTTACTACCTATGCGTGCCAAACAATTTACTAACTTTTAAGACTATGGTACTTTCTTCACTGGACCTTATATATCCAGTCTCTCCCAAGCACCCTTGACATAGCTGCAAGAAAAAAACCTGGTGCCCCTGCAAGAAAAATACCACAGTGCAGAGAGAGAGACACAGCCTCAATACACAGGAAACAACATTGACATGGTTATTTGGATTGATATCAAGGGACTAAAACACCCGTTTCTGTTTCAAATGACCAGAGGAGGACTTCTTTGTCCTGCTGCCATCTTCCATGAAAAAACGCTGCTGGGTTCTCTGTCACAGGAAGCAGGAAGTTCATATTTCTAACAGAATTGCTAAGGGGCGACCTCTTATGTGTAGGACTGATGGACAAGCTTGGAAATAACCCCTCTGCATGAGATATCAGCATTGCCCTGCTGGGCATCCAAACAACCATGCTGACATGAGCTGGATTTTAAGGCCTTTTCTCAATTTGCTCCAATAGTTACTTCACTGTAAAAACAAGTTAATGCAGAAGTATTCATGTACAAGCTCAGAAAGCCACCACATCCCTTTCTGTCTCCACCCCAAGCGTGTTGAGTCAAGGCATGTTTATGGCAGGAAGGTGCAATAACAGGATTAGTGATTGTGGCAAAATCACAAGCATCAAACCAGTCTCCTCTGTCTCATCTGTTTCTTCATTTTTTTCAGTTGCTGCTCTGTATATCCTCTCCTTTAGGTTAGTCTTCTTCACTCCTCGCTTTGAAAAGTAGCTCCTATCCCTTCCCTCTTCTCCCATGCCCTCCATTCCCCAAGCAATATTGCTTCAACCTCCCAGCTTTGCTTCAGCAGCACTCCCTCTGTGCTGCTCACCATGCGTTGGCACACAGGAGGAAGTTATGTTGAACACTCATACAAATCACACTCTACATGTTTGTAAATGGTACAAATATCCCTCCTCCTGCCTGCCAGGCAGGCAGTAAATATACCAATCCCTGTCTTATAGATTCCTATCAGGTGTAAACTAGTATAGCTCAATTGACTCCAGTGTTGCTACTGCACTACCAGCAAGTGGAGGTCTTTATTCAAAGCCCACAAGAGGGAAGGAGGGTGGCTTTCACACAGCCACCTGTAAAGACGGGAGCTGAGTGACAGCATTTTATTCTCTGGGTCCCATGCACACGTCTCTCAATCTCACCCAATTTCATTTTATGTCTCAGCTGGGAAGCCAGCTTCAAGGTTGGCTTTTGTGCTGGATAACAGCTATGAGAATCCACTTGACTTTAATCAGGTGGTATTTCACACGCCTAGCACACTGAGGCCGTATGTATTTGCGAGTGTTTACAGTGTTCTCAAAAAGACCCACTTCTGCGCATGGTAACTTTGGGCCCCTGATTTTGTGCTGCACAGCAGAGACTCCCCCTTCTCACCAGCTCTTCAGCATGCTGCTGTTTTGCTTCCATTGCCTTTGGGATAGTAATGCCAGATGCCAGCTTGCTGGCACAGAATGGAGTGGTTCGAGTTCAGCTCAACAGCTGTTGACTCATACGTCAAGTACCAATCCTGAGTCTGGAAAGCAAAATGCTCTTGTGGAAGGAAGGGCTTTTTGTTAAGAACAGAGAACACCGCTTCAAGGAGTGGGCCACGCTGGGTTGTACATCATCAGATCTAAGGACACTACTTGTTTCCCCAAGCTTAGAAACCGCGTAATAACAGGTGCTTAGGTCAGGCAGCTGTAGTCTCTGAGTTATATCACAGCTAACGCTGATCTACAGTATGCTGACAGTTTTCTTCAGTGACAGTATGGACAAGCTCCACCTGAAACTTCACATCAGCCCCAAAACAGTAACTGAACCCTTACAATCTCTCTGTCAGCTTCAGCATAGAGGGGTTAACTAACTTATGGAGTAACACAAAACACATCAGAAACACATCCAGAAATTAAATCTGAAGGGGAGGACACACTATCTTGTTATCAGCCACTAACTCACCTCAGCCCACCTGTAAATCAGAACTGGTGTCTTGTCCAAGTGACAACACAAAGAATGCCTGCACGAGCTCCTTGCTGGCCACATGCTCTGCTATCTGCATTGCTGTGGGGCTCATTTCAAGGGGACTGTCATAACCTGACAGCTCATAAATGTGTCCCCTTCTGCCTATGCACTACCAAGGAAATTGCTCTTATTTGGATTTTGCTTTTGTCTTTCACAGTTTCACATAGTCTCAGAAAGCACCACTTTGGCTGAAACTACCTATCTACCTACCTCAGGATGGCAAATGCACCAGCAATTGTTATCCACCCATTTCCCATACAGCCATACGTAGTCCAAGCTAACACAAAACACAACGAGTTTGTTCCCATTGGCTCTCAGTAAAGCTGCCATTCGGATGGTGAGTTTTGTGTCATGGCCTCTGGCAGCTACTGATACAAGGCAACGTGATCAATGCGCTGCAGCCCTGTGACGTCCCAGTTGTGTTCTGGAGCAAAGCATCTGCTCTTCTCTGCCAGCATACACTGGACTGAAGATGGCCTTAGCTTTCCTCGCAACAATTTTCTGGCATACCCATAACCCAAGTTCCTCGCACTTCTCCCTAAAGCCATGAGCAGTAAATCAGACAGTAGTCTGGCCCACCTTTGGCAGGATTTTAACCAACAACCTATAACTATTTCATTTACCAAATCCAGACTTTCAAGTCCCAAAAGACATTGCACTTTACAGGGAGATGATATGTTGAGAAAATCATGCATGGTTTTCTACTCACTCATTAAGGGAGCAATAAAACATCTGTGTTCATTTACCTAAACTGTTAAACCAGTGAGACAGAAGGAAGCAACTTATACCCATATTTAGAAACACACAGTCTGCTCAACAGATTAATTAGGGAGACGAATTTACAGCAGACAGTATCATCATAGCAGTGGTTATTTATCTGCTATTAACAACTGAGGAGAGCTATCTTGTAAAAGCACAAGGCAGAGCTTTCTTACTAACTTCTCCACTGACTGAGACGCTAATTCAGCAAACCAGGACAACTCTTTGCACACTCCTCCAGCTGTGTGACACAACCTCCCTCATTAGGGGTGACTCTGCCAAGTTATGTCGCAGTCGGAATCAGGCTTTTGGAATTGCCATTCCCTCTTGTGGGGAAAGGAGGAAGTCTTTGGTCAAAAGCAAACAGGGTAGCTGTACACTTAAACCGGTGGCAAATAGCTTCCACTAAACACAAGATTTCAAAAGAGAGAGGCATTATAATAAAAAGGCCTATGCCAGACAATTTCAAGATCAGAAGTCTTTCCATGCTGCTTTATTGATTGCTCAGAACCAGTATGATATATTTAACTAAAAATCAATGTGAAAAATAAAGGACTGCCTATTTGACTCAGAGGAAGAATTTCATTCATGGGATAAAAGAGCCTAATGAGGCAATTCAGTATTCAAAGAGAGCTATTAGCGATGAAGGAATGAAGTGGTTCTGTAACAAAATGATGAGCATTGAGTGCAGATGGAGGAAATGGTGTTTTGTAAATTCAGAATCCGGGAATTTTTTTTAAATCTTTAAATACTTCATTGATATGCTCTCTGCAATATTTATCATGGTTTAGGGTGTCATTTGTGGCCATTTTTTTTCCCCAGATGGGGCACCTGCAAAAATATGCTTGAAGCCAGTAGAAGCACTTGCAGACAATTACAGATCACTTATTCATATGGGCATGCCCAGTACATCCTCTCACACGAGTCAACATTTTTGAGACTTTAGTGCTTCCCCCAAGAAAATAAACAACTGAAAGAGGCCATGGAGTGACACAGCTATTATTTGTAGCTCCATCTGGACAGAGACTAATTTCAACAAATGCTGCATGATGGCCATGTTTTTAGCCTGAGGGTGGGGATCAGGATGGAGACTGAGAAAGGCAGAAATCTGTCCTTCCAGCAAGCCCAGACAGGTGAGTAGGAGACAACAATGTAAGGATTGACATTTCATATGGTTCTAATCAGTAAACTCAACCCAGCACCAGGCAAAGATCCTTTAGAAGTTCTCCCTTTGGTTCTCAGAAATACCTGTTGGTGTTCAGGCAGCATCAAATTGTTTGGAGGAAAAAACATTACAGGTATTTCCTGAACATCATTCTCACTTTTTCTTTTTAAATGCATCAGCTTGCTCTGCTAGAAAACTGACCTGATCCATTAACACTGACTTATTAGCTGTTTGTTGAATAAGTGTTCAGATAATAAATAACAAACAGATCCTTTAAGCAAAAATGCCAACAAATACAGCAAAGCTCAGCAAACAGTGGGAATATGCACTGACTGAAAGAACACAAAGCCTTTCATAAAAAAAATATTGGCTGAGCTTTTGGGGGTCCTAAATCTGAGAAGATTTGCCTGTAAATGTGCTAAATAGCAAAGTGGTCCTTGTTCCAAGAACCTGGTGCAACCAAACTACTTTAGCTATAAAGCCATTTTGTGGCTATCACACAAACCACCCATTTTGAAGTCTAAAATTAAGATTACACAATGCTTTCCATTAGAGGAGCCTGCTCCCAGCTGGTTGCAGATTTACAGGGCTTTATCTGAATAGAGAGTGCTTGGTGCCCACAAGCAGCACAACTGTATGCAAAGAAAGAGTTAGGCAGCCTGACTGCCACTCCCAGCTCTGCCACATGTATGTCCTGCTAGCCTGGACAAAATCAGGGCACACATCCACTATCTGCTCTAACCACCTCAGCTCCAAAGAGACCTTGCAAGAACACAGTAACTCTGCTAAACAAGAGACAGCTTGAGTAGGGAAGAAGCTTAACAGGGAGGAGGAATATCCTTGCTTTAACACCTGATAAAGGTTGGAGAAAACACTTTTTCAGGCTCAAATCTACAAATTTTCTCAGACAACTAATAAACTCTAAGCAATGTACGGTCTAGACACAATTACACTAAAGGTCTATACATGGGAATCATGCTCTTCAAGCAAAATCAGTGTAAAAAAACTCCACCTGTCCCTGCTCAGCCCTCAACTCCAGGCTGCTCCTCTCAGCCACCACTGTACTATGCTCCACCATGCTGCATTGATGCCTCGCTCTCTGGGGGACACTGTAATCTGCACTACTAAAGCATCTGGATTAAGAAGTCTCCTCATTATCTTGAAAGAAATTGGTTGCTAACACAGGTAGAGAAGAGGGGACGTAGCTAGAGGACAGGCCTCTGGAAGAGACAGAAAGAAATGGGGAAACACCCCCTGTGTAAGAAAAGAGAAGGCAGCATGATTTTTGCTTTTCAGTGGGGATTTAAGTTTTTGGATCAGACTTCAGCATTTCCCTTTAGGATCATCCTGAGAGATCAGAAGCAGAGAGATGGTTTTGTGAAATTTAAAAAAAATCAAAACCAAAACCAAATGCCACACAGTTTTCTCCTTTGCAACTGGGTATTTGTGCCCCTTTGCAGACATCTGGCAGTTCGTTCTGTGGGCCAGTGAATGCTCTGTCTAGAGTACTGGATGACATATCACATTTTGCGATAAGCATATACAGGTTATGTGAATTTAAATAATTCTGTTGGGAGAACATTGATTACAACTGCTATGCGACTGCAGTTATTGTTTGGGCACAGTTTGGCTCTGCTTGAAGTTTTTTGATCTGCAGAAACTTTGCTTCTGGTGATTTCCTTTGATTTTTCCTCTTTTAATCATATCTGTGCAAACATTGCATGGCTATGGAGTAAGATAAAAGTCCTTTGAAGGAAAACTAACTGGTTAAAAGACAAAAAACAAAGGGTAAGCTTTCACAGTGGAGAGAGATCATCAAGAAATTTCCTTAGGGAGCTGTGCTGATATTCAATACACTTATAAATAACTGGCAAAAGGTGAGAAAGTTTGCTGCTGATAAAAAATTATTCAAGACACTAAGAATGAGGGCAGATAGGAAGAACTGTTAAGAGGTCATAGAAGATTTGGTGACTGGGTAATAGAATGGCAAATGAATGGCAATGTAGGTCACAATGCACATGGAGGGAAAAAAAAAATGGAACTTCACACAGGAAATGGTGGACTCAAACCTGACAATTAACAGTCAGGAACAACATTTTGACATTAGGATAGTTAGTTCCATAAAATCATCAACCCGTAGAAGTAAAAACAGAAAAATAAAACAGAAGAAAATAAAATAATACATATTATCAAGCAGAAATGAACAATATATAAAACATAGTTACATGACTGTATGAATCTATCTGTGGCTCTTCCACACCTTCAATACAGTGTGCAGTTCTTGTTCCCTCAACTGAAAAAGGCTGTACCAGAATGAAAAACTTTCAGAGAAAGGCAATGACCAAAGCTACAGAAAAACTTCCATACAAGGAATGATTTCCATATGGTTCTTTCAGTATGGAAAGGGATCATTTTAGTGCAGGTATGATACTGATCTACAAATCAAGAGTGATCAGGATCAGATAGGCAAGTATCCATTATACACTGTCTCTCCCAATACAAAAATTAAGACCATAAAGTGAAGCTAGAAGAAGCCAACCTCAAGGTAAAGGAGATGGTTCTTCATGCAACACGTAGTTAGCCCATGGACTGTCTTGACAAAGAATGCTATTGTTGCAAGCAGTTTAGAGAGGTCCAAAAGAAGAACAGACATTTACTTGGAAGAGATATTCAGTAAGGAGAAAAATTATCTGAGAAAAAAAGAAAAAAAAGTTGGTGCAAAGCCTTGCATGTGCCTATCCTCCAAGTATCTGCCTGTGGCTGCCATTGGCAGAGGACACTGCAGCAGATGACCTTTGTTCTGAACGAGTGCTGCTGTGCTCCCTTCCATCTCTGCCATTTTGTCCTGTACTCTTGCTGGGTGACACACTATACTCCAGCTGTTTGCTTTTGAATGGATCAAATGTCCTATTTTTATCCACGCTAATGAAAAAAAATTGAAATTATTTCAAAAGTTCATCTTCCCCACTGTGAGGACTGCAGCACAGGCCCAGGAGGGACTTTACCTCATGCTTGGAATGTCTGGCAAACCACTTTGTACAGAGCTGATGATAATGAACCCAGCAGCAAATTTTCCTGAGAAACAAGAGCTCACCATTCCTTTGTCCAGTAGGAAATTCATGGATAAAATGTTCAGCCTTGCAAAAGAAAGCAAGAGAATCGAACTTTAAAATGAAAGGATTCCTACTTAGATAGAAAAGCCATCTGAGTCAATAAGCATGAAGTCTTTTAACTTTTCTGCTGTGTGTATCTATGAAGAGGTTTTACCTAACCCTCAAGAACTTTCTTGTTACAAGAATCACCACGCTGCTTTCTCATTAATATGATTAAAATCTTTACCCATTGAGGAAGCTGGACATACGCAGCTATGCTGTGCAGATATTCAAGGGTAAATAACATGAAAATGATGGAGAGAGCAGAGTCAATGCCAGTTTTCCAACTTTACCTCTGAGGGTGAAAGGGCTGCTATTGGAAAGAAATTAATGACTGAACAGCAGTCAGACAATTTTCAGCAGGGTTCTGCAATGCAAAATTAAAGCGAAAATGTTGGCAGAGCTTCACTTGGATAGCACCATATCAGGATACATCAAATAAAATATGTCTTGCCTTCTCCTTCAAGCTCTGACTGTGCCTGGCCTGATGGGGAATTATTGAGACATTTCTATCTGCTGACTTATTTATTACTGAAACATTGTTGTTATAGTCTTTGAAATGTTCAGTTTTAGCCATTTTCTGACTTAAATTCAGTGAAAGTCCTGCAAAAAACATTCAGAACCAAATGGCCATAATATGTTCTGCAGACACACAAAATACCCTGAGGAGGAGTTAATGGGAATGAACATAATAAGGCTTTTTGAGGCAAGTGAGATGTGGTATATATTTTATCTTAGCAGATTTTAACTAAACCCCTGAAGATTCTTTATGTGGGAAAAGTTTTTCTCTTTAAGTGAAAGTCTAGTTGAATTTGAAAGGACATTCTAATTTTGTTATCTTCCTCCAAAAACAGTGCTGATAGATTTGTTCTATGCTATTTTGTTTTGGGGGTTTTTTTTATTTATTTTTTTGTTTTAACAGTGGTTCTCTAAACACTGGATAATCTTCATTACTGGAGACTAATGCAGAAAAGAAGGACCAGAGTATGTAGATTTCCAGCAAAGATTAAGATGGCCTTCCCTTCAGGTCTCTGTTTCTGTTGCCGCAACACTACTTTTTTTCATTTGTATAGTTGGGCATCACTAGGAACCTGATTCAACTTAACAGTGAAATGAGTGAGAGAGATCTCCAAATCAAGGATCTCAGGAAAGCCAGAACTGCCAAAATGCGGTATTGCATCTACCCATAACTTTCCAAAGCTTAGTAAGTCTTTTAATGTCTCTTCAAGACATTAAAAACACAGCCTCACAACACTCCTCTTTTCCCCCTTCTTATAGGGTACAATAGTACACGTGAAGGTGCGAGAACACCACAAGGATTCATAGCACTTCACCAAGGGTGAGTTAATATGACCATGTAAGAGTCATACTGTGCAGAGTCACTGGGTATTTTTGCTTAAGACAACTTGGATGTCTCCTTTTAAGCTCATTTGTATGATGCACCACAGAAAGCTTCACTATCTATCCCACATCTTGTATTTTTGATCAGTTGTTTCACAGATTTACCAATAGCCTGATTTACAAATGAAAGCAGGGGAAATGCGGGTGACTCAGGGGTGTTGCCAGTGTGTTCTACCTACTCTACTTACAATGCATCCAATGAGCTCTACTGTTCATGGCCATCATCAGCCACATGGCAAGCTAAGGTAGCTACTCTGGTTTAGGTTGCGTGGTTTTAGGTTTATGTCCCAAATACTTCTTGCACCACCATGCTTTGACAAATGCTGACAAGAAACAAGAAGCTGCAAGTTTCAGACTTGAACGTGTGATCTGCTCAATGGATTTCACCAGCTTTTTTCTTTTTTTTTTTTTTTTCAGGCATTTAACTCATACATTTTAAAAGTATATGCTTCTTAATTCAGTCAATGATGTTTTCAATTTCCTGACTCTAGGTGGTTTCCAGAGTAAAAATACTGAGGTCCAAAAAATATCTGGCTCCCTCACACACTCCCTCATTCTGAGGAGGCAGCAAGGTGAACACTCAGTGCTGCCTACACACCCAACAGCCTGCGTCAGCATCTCCTCCATGCGCTATAAAACAAGACCTGCTTTACCTTGGGCTGATTGGTCTCTTCTACTAGCTTCATCTCTCTAGTTAGGGACCTGAAGGAAGTAACCTCTGCAAGTCAACATGCCAATTTCAAATGCCCTTGTCTATGTTGGTTATCACTCACCAACAAGGCAAGGTTGTGATTACAAAGCAGCAAGACTGTCCGCATGCATTCAAATGGAATGAGTGCCAGTAAGACCAGTAAGTTTCATCACTGTGAAGATGGCAAGAGTAGCTTTCCGCTAAGAACCACAGGGCAATGCCTCTCTAAGAACCAGGACACCCACAGGGTTTCCCAGGTCTTCATGGGATGTATATCAAGCACCCAGCTGTCACTTTCTTGGCCTGTATCTAAGCACCTTCCTCTTCAGTTCCCCACCATTTCCATCATGCTTACTTTTTCCATAGAGGCTGTTGATGAGTCTCAGAATGAAAGGTGCAAAGCTCACAGGACAAGAATGGAGGCTGACCTCCTTGAAGACCGGAAGGAAGACAGCAAGGAAATCCATTCTCTAAACTGGCCTACATACTCAAGGGTCTGACCAAACTCAAGCAAATCCCTCCTTTGACCAGTGGATCGCTTTAACACTACTAGAGAGGTGATATTATATACCAAGTCTTATATCCCATAGGGTGCTGGAAAGGGCAGCCTCCTTTCATTCTCTATGTACATGTTTCACAATGTAAGGCAATCCCTGCTGTTACATAAGCCTCAACACACGAAGCTTACAAACTGTACCGACATCTTTTTGCAGCATGTTCTTGTCCTTGCCAAGCAAGCTGGCACGCAGAAACTTACAGATATGAAAAGGGTGGGAGGAAGTGAAGAAACATTTATGGAATTCCTTATAGGTCTATGCTAAAGAGAATACACACAAGCTTTAGTTTTGTGCAATAACTACACCTTAGCAGAAGCAGCACCCTGAGCCCTGCAGCAAGTGTTTCATCTGGCTCCAATTAAAACACTGGGAGTTTATCACCCACTGAACTCACAGTGCTTCACGCAAAACCTCTCACAAGGCTGCAAAATAAATCCAACACCTGGATGATATATTGCAAAACTCCTTTATGCATCTTCTTATTCTCATAGAATTCCCATGCCTTGCCACTCTGAAAAGTTTCTGCATTTCTTCTGTGATCAGCTGTCAACCAGGTCGATAAAAGATGAAACTTATCAGCATTTTAATACACATTATTTCTCAAATTTTGCAAAGGGTTGTGAAGAAATTGAACCTGTTCACACACTATTCTAGACCACTTGAAAAAGTGGATGATGGAATGACTTCTCTTCCCATCATGGGGGGTGACTGCAGCAGTACAACAGGATTGCTTTGCTCCAAATTCCTTTGCAATGGCACAACAACAGTGCAGTGCTCCTCCTGGTTTTTTTGGCCCACACGACCAGACAAAGGGTCAAAAACAAAGCTGCAGCACACCCAAAACCATGGGCCCTCTTTGGAAACTTACAAATGGATTTCATACAGATGTCTCGTTGCTATAGCCACAAATACATACTCGTAATTGTAAGCCTGTTCTTGGAGATGTGTACACTTCAAAAAAAATCATGCTGCAATGCAAATTTCTTTTTCTTACACTCAGTCATAGCTTTGAGCATGAAGTACACAGCCATCCTTGGAGACTTTGCAATATGTTTTCAGGAGGTCTTCCACTGGCTCTTACTAAATGCTCTGCCCGTTGCATTATGAACTATTGAGGGTCCAAGAGGAAAATCTGAGCCCCTTAACAGATGAAGTGCTACATTTCCTGCCTTTCATATTCCAAGCCTCTCAGACGGTTTCACTGCTCACTGTGATAGATGGATCAAGAGCTTATTGTTTGGAAATAGTTTATAAAGCTAATTTTCATTTTAGGAATAAATCTTAGAAATTTAATGTTAGATTTACAGTTTCAATTGGTAACTTTTTCTAGCACTTCTCAGTAATTTGGGTATTATTCATATAATTTTTTCCATTTTGTGGAGCATATTTTTTATACATCATAATCATAAACTGATGGTTAATTGTACAGAGGAACAAATACCATCAGTTGTCAGTAGCTAAACTCAACACAAGGAAGAGAAGAGGCTCTTACTCAATGCCTAGCAGTAAGTATTATTATCCTCCCTGTATTTGAAAATTGAGCTCTAATGCCAGCGCCATCCCCCAACGGTTCACTTAATCCCATTCTTGAAACCACACTGTGACTTTAGGAACTATAGATCTCAGATAATAATACCACATCAGGAACTCGCTAGTAAAAGAAACTGGACCATATTCAAAAATCACTACAAGATACACTTCCTTAGCTGAGGTTTTACAACAAGTGCTGACCATGTTTCTATCTCTGTCCTTCTGCAGTACTGGTGCAGGTGGGATTCACCTGGTTCAACAAGTCTCCTTTTGTACAGAGAGTTTCCCTTTCAGCCCAGGCTAAGGGCATCACACCTGCAAGTCCTAGCAAGTAAAGCATAACCAATGAAAGCAGGCAACCACTGAGAAGCTTGTTTGTCCTTTCTTATTAATTAAAGGAGGGTATTAGAGTGACAGAAGGTGCAGCACTACAAAATAAAAAAAAAATAAAAATAAGTATTGACAATTACAAAGCTAATACAAATAAAACTAATTATCTTTCCTCAGACATGCTATTCATTGACTGCAAGCTTTTAGCATACAAGCTCTTCTTCAGTTGTCTGACAACAAAACACCAGACTTCAGGTACTGCAGCTTGACTTGCTGTCATTAAGCTGAAGGTCTGACAGGCAGTTTGCTGTATTAAAAGAACAGCCTGACCATCTGTGGAAACAACACAACTGCCTGGTCTTGCGCTGCAAGCAGAGAATTTACATCAATGGTTCAGGTCACGAGTAAGTTAGAAGCAGGGCTTGTTCCTATTGTTGTTTTAAGGCCACTTTGACCAATTAATTTAATGGCCATATAGGTGGCTCCTTTGTTAGTCTCTCATTACTATCTATTTCACTCTTTCTGACCAAGCATTTTACTATGTTAGCAGCTGTTGAAAACTACAAGGTGCTGACAGAGAAGGAGAGAGATGCCAGACCCACACTAACTACCACATCTGCTTCCTGCAAGCATGGCAAATGAGAAGCACCTACTACATTTTCAGGCATGGAATATTTATCACTTGATCAGCACTATCACAAAGGCAGCCTGAAAGGTTTCCTGCATTTAGAGCTGCAGTATAATCACCCCCAAAGTGGCAGGTGTTGAATGCCAAAGAAGTGCAGGACTGGACCCCATGCTTGTATCTCAAGGTAAGCACTACCTTCATAAAGCACAGACAAAGCTCTTCAGGCTTTGTTTTGCACTGATATATTGGTATTTCTCCCTTCTGACTGTAAGGATTCACAAGAGTTCAGTTTCTCCTCATAAAGGCTGGGGTGATACAGAGGGAGGAATTACACTGGTTCTTTTAATAAAGGCGAGAAAGATAAGGCAAGTCAAATTCAGAGTCCTTGATGGACAGATTAAACTGTGGACTAAATCTTGCATAGCTGTTTGAAAATCCAAACCTGTCATTCACATCCACGAAGATTTTCCTGACTTCCAATTTCATTTGAACTGACATGGGAGCTCTCATGTTAGACGAAAAGGGGAAGGCAAGCTTTGGAATATAAAATTAAAGGATTTCCCCGTTTCCCAAATGGCTTAGTCAAGCTCTTCACTGCACATTCACAAATCCAAAAGAAGGCCTGTACAAAAGCAAATTATGAACATTTTTGAGAAGCTGGCTAGATTAGTTAGCAAGCTCTATACAGAATAAAAAAGGATTCAGATGCAAAATTCAACTCTATGTCCACATGGAGTCTTTCCTAGAGTTCAGCAATACTGTTTCTGGACTGGACCGTTGCTGTTCCTCCCCATCAAAAGAGGTATCAGTCCCATCCTTTAAATTACAAACTGACTCTGGAACCCAAGTTTAAGGATTTTCAGATGTGTTTTTTTGATTTGGGCATAACCATAGCTCTGAGGAAAAAGAGCAGCATTTTTTCCTTAGCAAAACTGTTCCAGATCTGTTTTAAAGAGAGGAAAGAAATTATTTTAGTTAACAACTAATGACTTCTGCAGGATACAGGGACTGCTAAAGTAATTGAATTTTATTTTATTGCAGAGGCAAAGGAGGAGCAATGCAAGTAGGAAGGGTCTCTAAATACCCATCTTTAGCAAACATGTTTGGCTTATGCAAGTGCTGCATTAGATTGCATTAGTGACAGTATAATATGTTAATCAATTTATATCATTCTGCAGTGTTTGGGCCTCATTTGCAGCATTTAGATCCACTTTAGAAGGACACCACATTTCATTATGACAGTAAAAAGTAACCTGGAAAGGAACAAAACATGGCAGAAGGGTGGTTTCATTATGGCTTATATGTTGCCTGCCACATTAGGAACTCGCTGGCCAAATACTTTATGTACACCCAAACACACAGGACACTTTACCCTTTTCAGCACAGGTATCTTCAGAATTGTTCTGCAAGGAGAGGAAAAACTACATACAGAAAAAGGAATGAGACACAAAAGGTAGATGCCATGAGCAGCCTGAGAGCATTTAAGCAAGGCAGGACCACCTAAATCCTTGGGGAGCATCCATCTATAGGCTGGGGATGCAGGTTGCAGTGCTCAAAGAGAAGTTCATCATTATCATTAGACAAGAAGGGCACTGC
Source organism: Antrostomus carolinensis (assembly GCF_000700745.2). NCBI lineage: Eukaryota > Metazoa > Chordata > Aves > Caprimulgiformes > Caprimulgidae > Antrostomus > Antrostomus carolinensis. Next base: position 75,843 of record NW_010300078.1, on the reverse strand, counting down.
AAGAATGAAGGGACCTGCTGTTGTTTAATATCAGTGCTTCACAGCAAATTTCCCATGGCCAACAGTTTTGGTTACAGACCAGACTGGTAGCTAAAAATATATCCAAAAACTTACCTGTAAAGGTAACCTGTCAAGTAGACCAAGCTGTCACCAGAAATAAATATTTTCCTTGGACATTTTGCCTTTTACCATGGAAGCGGCTAACTTGTGTCCAGGAAACATTTTCCGTTCATGTGTTACACCTGATAGTGCATGTTGCAAGTTGCTGTCTTGTACTGATACCGTGGAATTTGAGCCCCTTGCAGGTGACAATGAATTCAAATGCAATACCAAAACCTTCTCACAGAACATGGGATCATTAAGATATCCAGCTTGAAGATGAGACAACTGAGAAAAACAAAGGTGAAGTCACTTATCCACAAGCATACAAGCAGACTGCAGCTGAAACAGGAATGGAGCTTATATTTCATGACTGCCAGGCCCATTGTTACCCCAAAGCCCTCCTTTTTCCCTCCAAACAGGAATATAATAAAGCTGTTATGCCTAATTCAGTACTGTAGGCAATTTTTCAGTGAACAGTTTTGCCACAAGCCATGAGAATTATCAGAACAGGGGAAAATTCACATTGGCCCTGTAAATTTCCACAGAGATCATGAGTTTGACACTTGGGTCCAAAACACTTGCAAAGAACAAGCTCACAGGTAGCAGAGCACTGAGGACAAGGGACAAGAGATTAATCTCTATTCATTTCCCAGAGCACAGAAGGAGAAATCAGAAATTACCCCAAAGTATTTTTCAGACAACTGTACTTGAAAAGGAGTAGTCAAGTATTATGCAAGTCATGCTAAACAAACCCACGTCACTAACAATAAACTCTCCAGGAATCTCACGGAATTTAGCAACAATCAAATTCTTGGAATTGATCAGTGAGCAAAATTTCCAAACCATTTCAACTACAGAACACGTGCAATTTGTCAAGAAGACTTGACAAAAATGGCAACTAAAAGCAGCATTACTGTGGATCCCATAATCTGAAACTGTCCCATCCATCAAGCCATAAAACAAGATGCAGAGCAGAAGATTACATAAATCCATTCACAGCATAGTCCAAAGCATGAGAGAAGGATGTCAGCCCTTGTCAAGTTAGATATAGGTAACAGACATGAGAAACTGGCCACACATAAAAACAGAAGCAGACAATTGAATTAATATTAACATGGGAAAAGTGTCCAGTGCCTTTTACCTTGCTGCTGTTTATGATGGCATAAGAACAGGAGGAAAGGTTACACTGGGAAGCTGGCATGGCTCTCATAGCCAGTTAGAAGTACAGTTGTTTTAGACCAGGATGAAGGCCAAGCAAGCTAGAGTGTGCCTTCAGATCTGTGCCACCTCCAGTGCACAGCAGACCCCAGGCACAATCCAAGATGTAGAAGGACACTTCCCATCCCCTTCAAGGGGCTCAGGCCTTGCACCCTGGTATATCTGGTACAGGCATAAAGAAAGATACCAAATGCAACAGAAATATTTGGTTTCCTCCTGATTTAGTGAAGTATTCCAGGAAACTTGTCTGTACAGTTTCCTCTGTTCTTTAATAACATTCTTTTTGCCAATGATTTAAGCTTTAGATGACAGTAAAAAGCTTCATAAGCCAGCATTATGCAGGCAGCCAGAGTCTTTCTCCACCCACCAAATGCTAGAGACCGATACAGTCATGGTTCCTGCTCTGTCATCAGGCAGATCTTACTAATAACAATCGCTAACAAACCTCCTGAAATCTGTAAAGCACACAGCCTCCAACTGCACAGCTTCAGCCTGTCCAGAGCTCTCAGATATATATATAGCTTGTATTTTTAGGCTTGTAAAGGAAACCTGGAGATCAGGCGCCTCACATTCATGCTCCATTACACTAGTGCAAATTAGAGTAAATCAAATCAAGCCCCAGCTGCACAAGTAGCAACACTGCTTCCTCCCTACCCCACCTAATGAAGCTGGTTACTGCCTGTGAGGCATTAAACATGCACTCATTTATCAGGTTGTTCTAGTAAGGAACAGGAGAAAGATAGAAGAATCAGTATCTGTTTTTTCTGCCATTTATTTGAATCTCTTTCAAAAGAGAGACCTCCCCTCCTCCTTTTTTCGGTTTTCACAGCACTAATTCCTGATGTCCCAGCCTGTTTTCAGCCTTAACGTGCCAGATGACAGGATGTCAATTTTGCCTTGGTTACCCTTTGAAAATCATATTACACCTCTGTTTCCCATACTGCATCGATTCCTTACAACCTAGCATTTGGCACAGAGGCCGATGTCAGCAGCAGGATGCTTTCCTGACTGAAACAAGGATTTTGCCCGTAATGTGTGCAGGATTAAAAACAAGTCTTGTAAGGACAGCAGGAACCCTTTGCTCATCCACAGAAATGCTTGTAAGAAGATACTCAGCAGAGAATAAAGAAATGAGAATAAAAGATAATATATGGTTTTTCATGGCTGTTTTTTTTTAAATCAGTGTATCCACATGTTAATTATAAAATGTGTTAAGGAAGTGTAAATAGAATCCAGAAATATTGGTGCTAATCCATACACAGTACAGGATACACAGTGAAGTCTTCTGCATTCGTAGATGGGAAATTCAGGCATTAAATGGCAGATGGCAGCCAAGAAATGACATGTCTGCAAGTTCATTTTAGGCAAAGAATTTTACCAGACTGCTTTTATATGAAGGCAGCAAGCAGGTACTATGTGTTTGGCCTCTGAATTCAAAGTGATAAGACAGTTAAATGAATTCCTTCAGCTCTACAAAATGACTCTAATTAATTAATGTTTCAACTCGCTTCTAATGCATGATAAGATGCATGCAGAGAGGAGTGAATTAAATGAGAAAAATGCGAAGGACTAATTATGTTTACAATGCTGTGCTGAAGAACAGCAAGAGAAGAAATTATCTAAGCACCAGCATCATCAGAGACCTGTATTTTATAAGAGACATTTTTTCTCTCTTATGAACAGAAAACCCAAAAAGTGTGATTTGTCAAGTGGTACAAATCAGCTACATAATTCTTCTCAGATAGCCTCTTGGCCATTAAAGAATGGATAGTCAAAACCTAAGAAAATGTAAGTTTGTTGGGAAAGAACTTACTAATCACTAGTAAAGTATATCCCATATACTGATGTTTAACCTACTCCAGAAAGCTAAAGTGATGCTGTTATCCCCACACGCCAGACAGAACACGCAGACACACACACACAAAAAAAAAAGGCACCTGGCAAATCATTTATCACAGCTAGTAAAACCAAAGTCCTGCATCTCCAAATCTTGTGCTTCTTTGCAAGGGAGCTTAATTGCTTTTAATACTGAATTAAGGAAAAAAAAAAAATGAAGAAAGGACAGAAAGGGTGAAAAAAAAGGAAAAGAAAAAAAGTTATTTTCATTGTTAGAAAGATACAGCACCTATACTTGCAGCTCCCTGGAGTTTCTCTCCTGGAAATGCCCCCCAACTGCTCCCACCACTTGTGCTGTGCTGAAACAGCTCAGGGAAGTCACTCATCCTCTGCCTCAGAGCTCATGACTAGCAGCTCACCTTCACCTTCCTTGAGCTGCCCACCTCCCAACACACTGCTAGCCACAATCCTCCCCTTGAAATCTTCTTTTCTCTTGCTTTCCATGACCGTTTGCTCCGAGTTTATCTGTTATACCTATAAACACCTCCCCAGGCACCCCTGATGCCGTCATCAGCTCCACCACACTCCTATTGCTTTCCAAAGGATCAGGCCCTTTTGTCCTGAAACCTGGAAAATGTACGTGAAGCACGATCAGACTGCAGAACTGTTCAGATTTCTTTGCAATTTTTGGCAACTGGTCTGCACTCCCCAGTGTATTGGACAAGAAAACTACATGTTCTGCTTGTATCTCCTCTCTGCGGCTATCATGACAACAGCTGCCTTTAATCCATTAGCAAGCTTGTCAACAGAGTTGTGCAGGTGCAATTAGACAGTTATAACCAATGTACCAGTATGAAAAAGAAATTAAAATTTATCAGCCTTTCCACTAGCAGCACCACAGAAATAAAATTTTACAATGCCAGTTGTAAGAGCATCACTAAAAGCATCTCTTCGGTGACCTTGAGATTTTACCACAAGACAGCAAAACAAATCTTTGAGAAATCTTCTGTGAAAAAGTTATGAATAAATAACATTTATTTCTGGGGAGGGGATCTACATGAATAATGCACAAAAAACACAGACACCTCCCCTCCACTAATGCCAGCTTAATCTTTAATGAATTCTTTGGTTGCAGTAGAACACCTTTTATTATTAATAAAGGTTTATTTTTATTGCAGCATATTCTCCAGCCTCCAGACCCCATCCAGGACACTATAAAAACACATAAGAGTACCCTTGACAAACATGTTCTGTGAGATGGTCCCTGACTGCCCTGAGGCATGACTAAGCTAAATAGTGTGGAAGAACAGCATTATTTTCACATTCGGTCTGAGAAATCAGGGTCTGGATTATCCTACTTATTTCTATGGAAATTACATATGAAATTATTCATTCGTGGTCACGCAGAAAGCCAGTAAAAGAAGCGGAAACAGAACCCAGAATTAATTCCCAGCTCATTTTTCTAATCTCCCTTCCCTTCACACTCACCTTTTAAGATACAAATTATATCAAAAACATGTGACAAGAACATGCTAAAATAACACACATCTTTCCCTTCATTAAAGGGAAGGGAAATGAGACACTGAATAGATTCAGTGATTTGCAAAACTTCACAAATGCAAGATTTCCTTAGCTCTTCCCAACACAGTTCCCCCCTGAAGCCCTGTGGATGGATGCTCTCCACGGAGGTCCCTACAGGAGGTGCTCTGTGGAGCACTGCTGGTTCACCATCCTGTATGGTGGCCACCATACTTGGTCACACCTCACCAACCCATGGTCACTGTTTCTCAGTGCTGCTAGGGCTGTGCAGCACTGGAAGATATCCTGGGGCATTCTCCTGGCATTTGAAATAGAACAGTGTCATTTCCCACACCTCTCACTCTGTTGCCCACAGTTTGGGTATTCTGCCTACCCTTTTTACTTCTTTCATCTTGAATGACAAGATCAGGACCTCACCATTCCCACTTACCTCCTAGATTAGTTTTGCTTACATTTGATCATTTGGCATTGCATATGTGGTTGTTTTAACCTTTCTTAGGGTACCTCTGACCACCTTGCTCTCTAGAGAGATTTCCTTAGGGTTGCCTTTTTCTCTCCTTAAAACTTCTCTAGTATATGGAAATTGCAAGCCCATTATTGGCAAGCCCAGAGCTCCCAGCTCTCTGGGGAAGTTAGCTATCCCCTTCATCTGGTAAGACAAAACCACAGAAACCCTACCTTATATGCACACGGTCTTGTTTTGTTCAGGGTCACAAAAATCATAAACTTTCAATAGCCACTACACTGCTTCAGGCACTGATCCCACAGGGTAGTACCTCTCAACCACTTCCTTAGGAAGAGAGTAAGAAAGACTCTATGTTTAGTCCTTCATCTTGGTTTGTATGGCCAGCTCAGTACACAGACACGGTGATTGCTTCCCCTGCTGCCTTGCTTGGGGAAAGGTCTCTGTCAGGAGCTACATCATGGAGATGTTGGTTTTCTGCAGCAGGTGACAGCATGGAGACACATTCCACAGCACAGTGCTCCCAGTCCAACACAGGCTGTCTCTGGTTCTGCTGGCATCTGCTGCTTGTCTCAGAAAGGTACCTGTTCTATCGATGTATTTCCTAGTGGAAAATAACCTGCAAAGCTCTTCCATTTTCAAACTAAATTTCTGCACAGGACCATCTCAGTGCTGCTCCCACTCTCTGCTTTCTAGTGTGTGGCGCTCCTCCCTCTAGGTTCTTCAAGGTTACAATATGAATAGCACAATTTAAATAAATGCACCCTCAAACCACAAGAACCATGTTTCAGTCTTAAAGAATGTATTCAACTAAGCAATAAAGCACATAATATATGCTGACAATTCTCAATGCAAACTATGGGTCTAGCTCCACAAAGACACCTTTCTTTATATGCTTTATAGCATAAAAATACTTTCTCTTAACATCATCTTATGGGACTAATCCCAAACTGGTCATCATAAGAAAAATCATGAAGTAGCTTACAAGTTTTATTACTTTGATGAGTAAAACACACAAACAACTCACCAAAAT
>NW_010300078.1:65010-69616 GCF_000700745.2 Antrostomus carolinensis | reverse complement strand
GAACATTCGCATGAGTAAAGCAATTTGAAATCTGCATTGACTAGCTAAACCTCTGGCACTAAAGATAAAAATAATTTTCTCCACTCTAAGTGCACTGGGTTACATCTGGAAAAATTGAGACTGGAATGTCCTTGAAGCAAAATGTCACAGACCCATCATTCCAATTCCAGAACCAGTTCCTATTTCAGAGGAAAATCACAGAGTTACCTCCTAAATATAGATAATTATTCTCAGGAATAACTGAAAAAGCATTCTGTATGGGCTGCAAGTCAAAACAATTAATGCTATTTCAAATTTAAGGGAGATAAGCTCATAAGACCCACTAATAGTCTATATAGTGTTAGCTTCATGGTTCTCCTTCAAAGGTTTTTGCTGTTTGAGACAATAAACTCTTAACAATGGTTATATAGTAAAAACATTATAAAACGCAGCAGCATTTCATACTGTGTTCCTCACCATTTTGCATGGCAGAGACTTCTAGGTGCCAAGAAGAGAAGAAAGGGATGGTCTTGGTCTCAGGACTTCTTGGGACATTGACCTGTTCCCAGCATATACCGGAGCATGCTTATAGCTTGCTTTCCTATCTGCTTAGAGCAGACTTTAAACATCTTCTCTCATGCAAAAGGTTGGCCTCTGCTGTCTTGGTTCAAGCTTCCTCTTGGCTCTTAAGCTGAGACAGGTTTTGCCTATCAGCTCCTTACCATCCCAAAGAGTGATATACTGCACTTCACTGACACATTGCTTAAGAAAATGCACCATATTGCCCCTATATTATCTTGAAATACAGGAAATGTCTAGATTTGGAAAAGAGAGTAATCTAATTCAGCTACTGCCCAAGAAAAACATCATACATTACCCATCATCTTTTACTTTCAGTAGCCTCAAAATGCTCCCTGACCACAATTCTCAAAGGATACTGCTATAGATACATTTCCAGAATGCACACTGGAGACAAGAAAAGCACACTGTGAAAACGCATGTGTTATTTTTATTATCAGAATTGACAAAATCTCACTGCTAGCTTTATAATAGCCTGTTAAAGCCATAAAAAACAGAATGATGGGGGACAGCTGTGTGTCAGTGCTTTGGCGTCAAGATCCCAGTACGGAATATACCAGTGAGCATGCTACTACTCTGGTCTCGAAACTCACAGCAGAATAACATCCTACAGTTACCTGTCAAGCTGCAAATACTTTCTTTTACAGCTACCCCGAAAAAGAGTTTTTTCTCTTTCTAGCATATTGAACTTGTGTATGGGCCTGCTCAGAATAACATTGGCTAATGGCTTCTGCCAGCGCCTTCTTTTAAGCAAATGCTATTGAGTTTGGGCAAACAGACAGACTCTTTACCAGGCACAATATTGTCTTTGCAAAGGCACATGAGTCTGCTCCTGAAATTTCAATGTGCTTCGTAGATTAAGGATAGAAAATGCCATCTGCTAATCTGCTTCTGCTGTTTCTGATGGTTTGTCGTTATGGCCTTTCTCCGCTGCTCGGGAAAAACACGCAATGCATGTCATAAAATCAGTGACATTAGGTTCTTTGTAGTTTATCCCACAGTGCCACTGTCTGCCAAGGGGTTTCCTGCTCACCAACAGCCAGTGAAATGGTTCTCCAGTTACATATGGTATGGTAACCTAAGCAGCTGTAATGGTTTCACCAGACACTGGTATTTAGCAATGCCTGCCAACTGCAATGCTACCTGCTGTGCTGCCAGAATCAAGTGCTTATGCAATTCACCTTCCTTCTTCTGGGCTTTGGCTTGTCCTTTTGGTCCAGAACATAAATAGGCAAGAAGGAACAAAGCCTCAGCACTGGCAATGCTGTCTGCAGACAGTCATCCACTCGTGAGAAAGCACACGGACGTACACACAGTATGGGAAGAACAACACAAGCCTTGACCAACTTGCAGGTGGCTTGAGATCCAGATCTTCTGCAGGAAAACTCATGTCAAATGTACACAGCAGTGGATGAATACATCTAATAAAACAGATAGCACTGCCTTAGGACAGTCAGCCAGACATGGCAAATAGCAACAGCAGGGACACCAGAGTGAACTCCATCTCTTTTTTATACGAGAAGTTCAAATATTACTCCAGGCCACATTCCGATCTTAGGCCTTTTATTTCTTCATGAGAAATAAATCAAACCACCCTTCTTGAGTTTCTGGTCATCACCAAAAGATAAGAGGAAGAAAAAAAATAGAATGCAGATATGAATATTTCAGAAACTTAACTAGAGCAGGTGCATCTGGAAATGGGATGAGCAGAGAGGGAAGATTATTATTTTTCTGATTAGTTGCCTATCTCCAGTGACCACCTGAAAATCAGGCCTCTCTGAACTGTCTCATGGCGAACATTACAAATCACTACTTAGAAAATCTTGACCTAAAAAGCAAATGTATATTTTTAAATAATTAATAGCATTCCCTAAATGGAATTTTCCAGACCCAGATGAGATGTACAGCTGAGTTCCCCTGAGAAGAGGTATTTATAATGGAAACACTGACACAACTGAAATGATAATGCACTGAGTAGCAATAAAGCTTAGCACATGCTTAGTCATTTCATCCTTCTTATCAAATTGGACCCAGTCCCAGAAAACCATCATGGCACTTTGCTCGTTTGCTTGACCTTAGTTTAAACACCTCTACAGGTTACAAAAAAACATTGCCAGTTCAAATGCTTTCAAAGTCTAACATTAATAAAAACCACAAGTCGACATGTACACAAAGAGCAAGGCTCCCACCCAGTAAAAAGGGCAGTGCTCTGGTTGCCTCTGCCATAGCTTTGGTACAGGGGCCCAGGAATCTTTCCTCAGAGCTATCATGCTCTAACGACTTCAGAAGTGAGGCAAGACCCTACTTAGCCTGGCCACTGGCTGCTCTGCTTTGTCCCACATATGTTGGCTCAAGTGTGCATGTCGAAAAGAAGCAACACCATCGTTTCAGTAAATGACCTTTACACATTTAGTGCCAAAATCTGTCTTCTGCCATATATATGTGCACATATAGATGTATTTACTGCATTAAAAGCAGCACAAAGCACCTTTTGGAAGACTGTAAGTGGTCAGACACAAACTGGGACAGCATCATCACATTTTCTCCAGCCTTTTAAGTAGGATCTGACTTCTCTGCATGTAGGAAGATGGGCAACCTGGTCATTTACTAATTGAAGTTGCTTCTGAAACAGGATCTTCTACCTAAATCTTATGCTATCTGGGTCAAAGCTGGACTAGAAAGTCCCTGATAAGACACAGGACATGCTATAAAATGTATAAACCTGCTTTAGGACTGATCGAATGGGGGAGAATGACAAGGAACCAGGATAAGATCCCTGGACAAGGAAACTACACCAATAGTTGTCCAAAGCATGTGATTACTCGGTGTAAGATACAGATGTACGTATGAGTGAAACATCTGTATCCTTCCAGGCATTGATCTCCATGTAATCAAGAGCCCATTCTCTACATCGTCATGACTTAGACACACATGAAGAGAAGTCAAGTAGAGATAGTGATAAAATTTGGAGAGCAGAAGGGAGAAAATTTCCATTACAAATGTCAATTTTTCAGCCAAAGATCAAAATACTCTAACCTAAAGTATTAACAGCATAAATACTTCGTGCATTCAGGAACCAGAGGAGATTCCACCTTAGATTAGCCATACTCCCCTCTTAAAACATGAATCTACCAGATTCATAATCCTGCTCTCAACTATGGGCTAGGCTTTTGGGTCAGACTACCTCTCCCATGATAAACCACAGTTTCCTTTTGGTGACGAGAACAAGCACATCCTGAGAGACCCACTGATTCATCCGTCACATCTGAGATGAAATGGTTTCAACAGAGACATAAATGAGATATTTTCCCTCAGAAACTTAATAGTCTTCCATGGATATAAAACTAGGTGGCTGCAAGTCTGTCTGGTCACCCTACTCATTCTCTGCCTATTAGACCATATGCAAAAAGTTCATACTAGCTCAAGTGGAGGAGGAAGGCACGTCAGTATCTTAAGTGTACTTTTGTTTCTTTCAGGAAAACACTCCCCTTTTGAATAACAGTGTTCAGCATTTCAAAGCCCACTGTGACAGAGACCATGAGTTAAGTTATTGACTGAAAAAATATTACTGGTTTACAACAACACATTTGTGTAATTTAATGCATTGGAACAATAATTCTTTAATGTATATCACACTGGATACAGGCAAGAAATTTCTTAAGTGTCAAAGAAATGGTGAAAGATGAGTCAGGAAACTTCTACATCAGCGATATATTGAACAACAAAATCATGCTGTAATTATTTCCCAGCAGTACTCTGATGCTAGTCAGTAAGGGGAAAAAAAAACCCACATTTTTAACTTTCTAACATCAGTCTTTAATATACCATTCAAATTATGTTAGTGCCACATGCCGTAGATTAAATAAATAAATAAACAGAGGATTTTTAAAGCACAGCCAGGCAGGTTTTATTGTGACGTAAGGCAGTGATGTTTTATTTATCTGATGAGAAGGGAGAGCAGCCCGCAGCTACCCAGGGAGAGCTGTTACAGACACATGGGCAAGGACAGGACGCAGTTCAGTGAGGCTGTTAAGCAGCAGGGATGTAG
>NW_010300078.1:24487-64985 GCF_000700745.2 Antrostomus carolinensis | reverse complement strand
CCTAGATGTTCATGTGGCTTCACTGGATATTTATTAATCAGGTCAAGAGCTATTTATTCCAGACAGGAGGAGAGACGTCTGCTCTGTCAAAAGCAAAATAAGGGACACTGAGGATGGTGCAGGTGACTGTTTCTGCCTGGTGGCACATGTCTAGTGTCCCTAAGCTATGCTGTTACTCAGACCAACAGGAACCAGTTGGACAGCACTGAGGCCAGCTGCCTTTCAGTCTTGTTGGAATCTTTGCTTTCGGAGATGCATCTCCAGTTACTTGCCCATGGTGGGGTGGATGGAGATCCAAGCATAGCATTGACCCCTGTGATGGATCCCAACAATTGACTATCTTTGCTAAAACTTGTCCCAAAGGCTGTAGACTAAGAGAGCTACGTGCACAAGCTATACAGCACTCCACAGAAAACTGCTGCTACAGGGAAAGGCATGCATCCTTTCCCATGCCATATATTTTTACAGGGCTATTTGCCCTTATTTTCTCCAGAATACAGAGGTATCTTTCAAACTGAGGAAAAATTGAGACACATTTCTCAGGCTTGTAACATCTGCCCAGACAGATGTGACACCAGCACCCTACAACCAGGCCACTGAAGCCATGAATGGTGCGTGCTCCACCATGAGATGCAGGTTTGTGGGTAACCACTACCTATACTCCCTGCAGGAAAAAGATGCTGTTTAATAAACAGAGTATGCTGCAGTGACAGAAGGCATCATAACTTCTGCAGAGTAACACAATTTCAAAAATTATGGACATTTCTGAAATTCGGAATGAAATTTCTGAAAGAAGTTCAAGAAAAACTTCTCACTGAATGCAAGAAAGGCTGCTAATTCTCAGCACTTCCAAGAGGCAGGCCATGCTGCAAAAGCAGTCATGAACCTTTGGAGATTCAAACATTCCAAGTCATAAGATGAAAAATGCAGATGATGATAATAAAAAGAGAAATCAGGTAGAAAATCTTTGCTGTGAAGGACTGGTAATAGAACACAATGAGGAGCTCACAGCTGATTACAGCATCAACTAATCTCCCTTGTGAACCAGAGGCAATAATATCCATAAGATGCAGAAAAGATAACTGTCTCTGTTGACCTTATGTTCCAGCTCACTGATCCTCCATTTTGTTTACAATAGCCACACACAGGTATAACTGCTTGTGGGGACTTATCTGCACAATTTAAAACAAAAAGGGAAAAGAACTGGCAGGGGAAAAAAAAGCAAATGGTTGTGTTGCCTCCAGACATCTCTACAATTCATATTCATAATCTCCCTCTCCGAGCAGCCAAAGAACAAGTTGTAACAGTAGGAGGCTGTCCACTTTTACAGGAGTTCTGCAAAAACATGAACTGTACTCCAACTGCTACAGCACCTAACTGGACTTCAGGGCTTCCTATGGCACCTCAGAACCAGAGAAGAAAAAAAAAAAAAAAAAAAATCAAGTCACCTACTTCATCCAGGGCTGGCAGATTCTGGCTTCATGTAACACCAGCAAGGAACAGGCAGCTTACCCAGATGCCCCAGAGGTACAGACATTGTGTACCCACCTCTACTCTCTTTCAGGCTGAAAAGACAGAGTCTTCTGAGTCATTTCTCGCACAGAAGTTATTCCATATCTATGGTAACACTTTCATACTTGCTGCCCTTCTCTGAACCTTTTCCAGCTTTAATATATCCTTTAAAAATGAGGGGAACAGCACACAGTAATCAAAGCGTGTGTGAATCATAGATCTATACAGTGGTATAGTGACATTTTCAATTTTGCCCTCTATTCCTTTTGCAATCATTGCAAACATTTGATTTGCCTCTTCAACTGCTGCTGAGATACAGGTATCCCCAAATGAGTGTTGTGAAAAGTTTTATTCTATGCCACTCTTAATAGAGTTCACCATGGGCAACGCTGCGGAAGAAGAATGTTATTATTTAAAAAAATGAACCTTTCCAGGCAAATATTCTCCTATCTCTCTTTGGTTTTAAGAGACAATAAACATACTAATTAGAGGATTCCGAGTGCAACAAGGAAAAACACCAGATGACCCTCTGCTCTCTAGTCCTGTCATAAGCCAAAATTTTTGAGGACAGAGGAGTGCTGTGAACAAGCAGCTTTAATTTGCATGACTAATGGAAGACAAACAAAAAAACCCAGAGTTTGGTGGGGCTTCATTCTGTGCTCTCGACTCCACTGGTTTGCCCTGTCCTCTGCCCTTCTCCGTAGCCACGGGCCCCCGTCTCTTACTCTGGACAGAAGAGCTATGATGCAGGACACTTGCACCCCAGGCAGGGCAGAGCAGAAAAGTGGCATGCAGGCAGCGTGGCCATGGAGGCACTCCCCAGCAAGGGTGGCCAGCCAGGGTGAGCTCGCTCCAACCTGTGATGCTTCAGATCTGGCATTCAGATTCTTGCAAACAAAAAAGCCAATATTAATATTCCCAAACTCCCTGAGCGCGATTTTCTGTGTGAAGCACTGCAGAGCACGCTATGATCTATCAGCAGCATCACAAGGAAGACTCCATACAGGTACATGCTTGACTATAAATGTTTTTACACCACTTACATTGCTGTCATTCCCCAAGAGTCACAGTCACCAAGGTACGTGACAATTTCCTGACAAGCCAATGCTATCCTGATGCATTTCATTTACAACCTTCCTGTCTCAGTACAGTGTGGATTTAGTTCCCTGCAGTGAGGGATATGACAGAGCAATGATCAGTGAGTGCTAAAATTTGGCAGTACAGACACAACCTAATAAAGGGGATAAAGAAGCAACTGACAGAAAAAATAGTTATCTGCTGAAGCATTTCCCCTTAGTGCATGTAGGAGCCAAAAGCAAGAGAGACAGACACAGAGAAGAAACACTCTTGGGTGATTAAGTCCTGGAAGGGAGTGCTGAGAGCAGCACCAACAAGATGATTTGAGAAACATTTTGTTTCATCAGATTTCAGAAAATTAATGAAACTTTTGCAGAAATGAACCTGTGGACCTGTTTTACCAAAGCAACCACAGTTGACAGGCAATTTTCCTTCAAAAGCCTGGTTTCCTAGCATCACCCTTCCCAAATTTCTGACAGCGCCTACACTCCCTGCTGTTTGAGAGGTCAGGCTTCTGGAGCCCAGCATTTCCAGAGCAAGCAGCCATACAGACTGTCCTCCATTCCCATGACTCCAGAGGCTGCATTACCATAGAACCAGCAAGAGGCAGGCAAATGAGGTTGACAGAGCACTGGAACAGGCTGCCCAGGGAGGTTGTGGAGTCTCCTTCTCTGGAGACATTCAAAACCCACCTGGACACCTTTCTATGTGATCTCATCTAGGTGTTCCTGCTCCGGCAGGGGGATTGGACTAGATGATCTTTCGAGGTCCCTTCCAATCCCCAACATTCTGTGATTCTGTGAAATGGATTGTTCCATAGCTTTCCACAACTGTCCTCTGGTGGTCCCATTTTTTGCACTCTGATCAGATTTACTTCCCTCTGAAGGGAATTCAGGAGAAAAAAAAAAAAAAAAAAATCTGCTTTCTGCCAAAGCCCCCACTGCTTTCTGTGCATACACCTTAGTCCTGAATGGCATTAAATCTTTCTGCTTGGTTCTGATGACAGGACCCAGGTTCTGCTCCACGCTGTGGGCAAATCGCCTATTCCCTCTGTGTGCTGTGTTCCCCATCTGCAAGGCAGGCAAGATGCATCGCAGAGACATTGCAGATTTAAGGACTGGCATTCATAGTAGTGGAAAGACCAATGAGTTACTATTAGTATTCTTCAGAGACCCTTTGTCCACCTAGCAGCAGAACATGATCAAATTTCCAATGAGTTCATCTTCATTTATGTTGGGGTCTCTTACACAATGCAGGAAGTATAGATAGACTATAAAGTAGGAATAGGTTATATTACTTGCAGTTCAGAGTCCCTTTAAACCAGCCTGAGTGATATAAAGGGACTTTTCTGTAAAGGAGAATCTAGTCCATCAGTCTTTTTAATGCCCATAAGCAGGTGATAACAGGCTGCAGGTGGCTGGCAGCACGTAATACAGAGTAACACACTGTAAATAGAGCCACTGCGTTGTGAAGCCATCACATGCTGTAAATTGTCAGAGGAATAATGCTTTTAGCAGTGAGCTTTAACATGGCGTTTAGGTTATGTACCAGCTCTGGGATTTCACATAGGAAATTGTTCCTAAAAAATGCAAGATTGTCACTTGGCCTCAACTGAGTAGTCAGATCAGATGGCAAATATAAGGGAAGTGTGTTATTTATGCTGTTTTAAGATTATATATAGTAATCATTCTGCTGTATAGTAATCATTCCTTTAGCTTTTAACCTGTTCTGAGCATGAATGTGAACACCACAAAGAGACATTACTCATCACCAGAGAACACCAGTATCGTTTTCTCTACCGCTGTGCCACAACTCTTCATGGGTTGTGTCTGGGATCTAATCCAGATGAGGCTATCAGATCATCCACTGTCTTCTCCTTTTTCTCATATCTTTCAAGCTAGGATTGCATTCCTGTAAACAGTCAAACTATGCAAAGAGAAGTCTGAGCAAAGTACCTGAAGAAAAGCCCTGTATATAAATCCCATGCACACATACAAAGAGGTACCAACAAAGCCCTGGTGCTTCAGTGCACAGCGCTCTCCCTTTCACCCAGTCCATCCCAATTTGACAGGACAAACCACTGTGGTTTCAGATTATCCATGTATTTCACCTAGAATAGCAAAGATACTATACCCACTCACTTTAGAAATTCTTAACTACTTCAGGTTAACTGGTTATTTCAGGTTTATCTTGAGCAATAGCTCAACTTCAGCAGAAAAAGCCAAGTGTAAACATACCCAGACTGATACACCAGTTAAGATGGGGAAGAAGGGGCCATCTTGCGTATTCTCTAAAGGGACTGCTGGTACCTTCAGCAAATCCCAGTGCAGCTTCTTTTGGCCTCTGTATTCTCCACATTGGTTTAGTTATGATCCTTTCACAAGGAAGGCTTCTCTGTTGCCATAGCAGAAAGTGACCTTCAAAAATCAACCATGACAAGTCTTTACAGTAACAGGACCTTTGTTTTATAAGCTTAAATTAATCAGTTAATCTTATCTACTGTGTAGACATGTTCATACTCCAAAGCTGTTACTGCCTGCAGTGGGGTTTGCTAAGGATTTGGGTTCAAAGCTCATAAAAAGGGCATCCTCAATTTGAAAAGCTCATTACTGATTAATCCCACTATAAATAACAAGAGCAGTATTTTATATTATTTGCTTTTGAGAAGCCTTCTTCACATAGGTTTCCACCATACCATAGAGTCAGCACCAGTAACATTTGCTCAGAAAATCTTCTCTATGTGTATGTTTCCTTTGCCACTCTCCTGTGCCTGAAGACACAAAGCAAGCTCTTCTTTCACAAATAGCCACAAAATCTCAGCCAAAACAACTGAGACTGGACTTACATGATGTAATGAGAAGTGGTCTGCAGCTGGTCCTTAAAGCCACATTTCACTGAAAATAAAAAGCAAATTTTGACTGGATGTTCACATTTCATCCTCATGTGTGAAACTATGGATTGGCCAGCTCATAGTTCACAAACAAGTTTAACAATGTCTAGTGCACACAAGCGACTCATGGAGGGTTACAAAAGTGACCCAGCCTTGTATTGCCTTGAGGCCCTGTCTCTCTGCAGAGCGTACTCATGGGGAGCCGTGTAGGTAGCTTAGCCCTGGGTTGTCTGGTAAACCCTGAACTAAACAGGGTTGTGGCTGCACTATTCAAAAAATTGAAAACTGAGTTGAGCCTTGAAATCCCTTAAAAAATAGTATGCCCTGAGTCTCAATCCAACCACTGGTCAGTAGCTTGAGGAAGCAAGGTAAAGGAAAGCTGGAGGGTGTACCTTGTATGCTCAAACAATCACAGACCAGCAAAAGAAAGATAGATGAGGGGAAACTCCACCACACTGCCAAAGCTAGCAGTATAATCCACTCAGGCATAGTCATACACACCGTTATTTAAGTCACAGGATAAAAACTCCAAGATTCAGGTTGGAAACAGGGTGTGTGGGGGGGTCACTTCTCCAACTATACATATGGCTTGTGAAGGAGATCCTTCCCCCTTGATCAGGGTTGGTCAAGGTAGCTTCCCTGGGATTGAGAGCCCTTACCTGGAGGGGTAAGTGAATATTCTTTACGCTTTACATTTGTGAGCACGCGTAATGTTTAGCATGCCTGTGGCTGTCTGTGAATTGCTTGTGGTTGTCATAGTGTGGTCAGTGAATTGCTTATGGTTGTAATAGCGTAATACTCTTGCTTTTAAAATTGCAATAGTGCCTTCCTCCACTGTATCTATAAAACCTGCAATAGTGACGTGTTAAGTTTGTAAGTTAAGTTCAGATAAATCATTTGCTTGAACCTTGCAGTTAAATCTGCAAGTGAAGTTCGAGTCATTTGCTTGAACCTTGCAATTAAGTCTCTGCCACATTAGAAACCTGGCAAAGAGATGAGGGCTGGCACGACTAGTCCTCCAAGGGAAAAAAAAACCAAAACCTTCCAATCTTCTTAGTGTGAAACCAGGCTGACAAAGACATAGCTTCCTGAATACATGAAGCAGTAATGTAAAATTTTCAGAAGTTACTTTGCTATTTGAAATTCTAAATCCTGTTGACTTTCAGCGAGAATTATCATCAAATTTTCATAAGCACTTAGGATTTTATGTATCATTTTCATAAGTCAAATTGTTATGAGCTTAAAATGATGTGCAATGATGTAAGTCCATAAAACTGAGTTCCTCTATCACTGCTGAGAATGAAGCTAAAGGATCCTAAGCCACCTCAACAGCTGTGGAAAAATTTACACAGGAACTTATCACACTCAACCACTTGAAATATTTTGTTCTCCTAACTGCCCTGTATAAATCTGATCACACTGGCCAGGTCTTCACACAGAAATTAACTTAGAAATCAGAATGCAGTAAGACAGATGTTCTTAAAAACCCAACCCTCTCTTTTCCAGCTCCACCTCATCATGCTGATCTACTAGCTCCATACATCATCCTGGCACTGCTTTCCTAATAATGGCTTACAAAGCATTTGGTAGCAGTAGAAAGAACACCCAGGGAATGTATTTCCTTTTGATATCATTATTTTTCAATGTTATAAATTAAGTATCTAATTAAAACAGAAGAACACAGCTTGGAGAACCATGAGAGAAGGACGTGTATTGAATATTGGTCCATACTCTAGGTGGCTCACAGAAATGAGATGCCTCAAGCTGATCATGAAAAAGGAAGATAATGAAGTGGTCAGTCACATTAAGAAATATTTTCCCAGATTTCACCATGGACAAAACCTAATAGGTGACAGGTATTTGCAATTGCCATTGAGGTTACCTGCCCACTCAGTAGTAGCCAGGGGCAGACCCCAGGGGTACAACTGAACAAACCACACATATTATGCAAACAACAGGAAGCACCGTGGGTAGCAGCATCTCCCTCGGCCACGGCCGAGTGCAAACTGAGCTTTTCTGACATACCAGAGTACGTCAGCGCCCAGACTGATTTTCTGGTGATCAGTTTATAAAGTTAAAAATATCTTAAGCCATATTTTCAAATTAAACTGTGCTCTTGCCTTACACTAGCCCTTCAGCTGTTCTGATAAGATAGCAAATTGGGTCAAAGTATGCGTATGCAATAATGAAACATAAGTTGTTGATAATAAGAGTACTTTAGTTTTCAGCCCTACAAAACTGTGTTTCTAGTTCACATGCTGGAAAAAAATAATCTTCTGAGGCAGGTGCAGCTGTAACATCCTTATCTCATTTAAATCTGTGAATTTAAAGCTTTTTGTTTATCAGTATAGTAAACAGCAGTGCTTCTCAAGCCCTTAATCTTACTGCAGATCTGTTTTCTATCAATAAATTACATCATTATTTTCCCCAATCTGATTTACCAATGAAATTGATCTTATCAAAAGATCAAAACAACACTTTGAAAAGGTGCCTATGCTGAACAAAAACATATTTCAGAGGCAGAAGGAACACGTGTACTTAAACAGGCAGCTCTCCAGGGACAGGGAGGAGAAATATGCTCTGAACAAACTTGACATACAGACAATAAAAATAAAATAGGATTTCACTGGCCTTGTCATTTCAAGCCTAGCTGGAGTTAAATCCGTTTAATCAATAGTATACACCAAAAAAATAGAAAATGTGGTTAAAACCTGCATGCATTGCTATTCATTATAGTTCAGTTTTAAGAGATCTAGATTAAAAATCTAGAGCCCTCTTAAATACACTGGTCACTCTTGGCTTACTTGACAGTTTCTGTCCCTTTCACCTGTTTTGTTTAGTCTTCTTTAACCTCAAGCTCCATTCCTTTTCTTTTTAAAATTAACCTTTCTTAAATTTTGCCTGTTTATTTTCATAAATCTGTGCCCAACTGTAGACTCTCAAATTCCTAGCTAGATGCCTAAACAAGGACAGATTTTTAAAGGGCAAACCATGCAGCAGTCACAATTCCTAGAAGAACCCAATTGCTGTCAACGCCACATTTTAAATCTTAACCTGTGGCTAGATTTCACAGAGGAGCTCATAACACACCTCTAAGCTTGTGATATAATTCAGCTTTAACTAGCCACCTCCTTGTCATTTTTTAAAGTAATTTGTCTGTAATCCATGTAAATCCATCTAATTACAGAATCAGTCAAATAAATGTAACCACATATCAACGATGTGGAATTTTAAATAGCTCTATTTCTAATCATAAACCTATACAAACCTCAGCAATCAACCTGGAAGACACAAGTATGAACATGCTGTAAATTCCTGCATGTCTGGAGGACTACAACATGCTGGCCTAAGTGCTAGCAGAGGAAAGAGATTGTGATCAGAGCATCCTATATTGTTTGGTCCCAGAAAAACAAAAATTGGGGAAGTAGGAAACCTCACAAGCCACAGATTCAATACAAAGCCTGTCTTTTTTGGACATTTTTGTTGCAGCTTGGATGAGTGCCTTCACTAATCTCTCAGTGAAACAGCAATCAGTTAGGTCCCAAGGACTCAAAAGCACCACTGTAGCCCCTTTTTTAATTTCAATTATCTATCCAAGAGTAGGCTACCATAATTCTTCATTAATGTAGGATGAACAGAGTCATCATCATTTCAAACAGTGTCAGAGGCTGAGCCTGTTAAAAATACACTCACACATTTTATCAAGAGCTTTTTTCTTTAAACAGCAGAAGAGTGAGCAGAAAGTCTCTCCACATTGGGTAATCCTCCAGGCTCTATTTAAATAAATTAATTAACTTTATCTAGAAATTAGACTGGGTAATATCAAGTCATAATACTGGCTCCAAACAAATATGAGACACTTAAAAATGTACATATTATCCTGTGTCGGACTGGATCAGGCACGTGTATCTAGATAATCTCATCTCATTTATGCAATGCCTCTCCTTGATGAATCCTGTGTGACAACTTCAAGCTAACCAATCTAGAGTCTCAATGTAATACATAAAGAACTTAATAATCCATAAAGACATACTATTTCCAGACTCATATTAACTCCTTATTAGAAAAAGACTAGAATTATTTGAGTGAGACTACAGATGATTCAGGGACAGAGACAGACAAAGAAATCTTATTTCTTTGACTACCTGATGTATGTAATCAAGAAAGTACCTTGCTCAGCAGAGAACACAAGCATGTCCCTACCTCCTGTAGTTAAACCTGATGTTTTCAGCACCACTCTCTTCCCCATTATCTTTAGTCTCTGGTGCTGAAAGAGCTTGGTCTTGGCCTCATTACTTAATCCAGCATGAGCTGTGATACTATGAATAGGTCATCTTAGATGAGGAGTGAGAGAGAACTAGATCATTGCAAATCATGTATTAAATGTGCAGTATGTATCTCAAATACATTTTCTAGACATAAGATTCAGCAAATAAGTATTTCCATCCTTCTGCATGTCAGAATAGGAGACATTTGCACCATCCCTGTTTCAGCATGTGGATGACTTCCAGCACACCGGTTCTGTTTACCCTCCCACCTACTTGTATTCCACAGAAAATGAGAAAACCATTATCAGGTGAGGTTTCAAAAAATCATTTACAAGCATGAAGCATTCCACAGAGGTCTAGTTAGAGCAGGGATCCTTCGTCATTGTGGTGGTTTGGGTGGATTCACCCCATGCTGTTGTGAGAACGTAGATTGAGATTATATGCAGTCAAATCAGACTGCTTACATTAAAATAACTGCATCTGATGGATGTTCACATTCAGGATCCTGGATAGGGCCAGGAAACAGAAATATGTAAGCATGTGAATTTGGATGCTGTCCTCCAAACTTTCTCAATGTTCTGGAGTGGAAACAATCTTCCCATTCAGGCCTACTTGAAGCAATGACATTTAAGTGATTGCAGATTTCATGCAAACTACTTTGTTGGCTATCTGCAATGTATTTGTATTGCTTTAGCACACAGCAAGATTTTGGCTAAGGATGTCCTCCTAGCTTTCCCTCTCAGTTACACACTCTTTGGTTGCAGCCTATTGAAGTAGCTAGTCCTATTCTTCCTTCCCCAGCCATCTTCAAAGCTAGAAAACACCATGCCATGCCTATTTACAGTGTTTATTCAACCAAGTCTATGTGATAACTTGAGGATAACAGATTGAGAGAATCATTTGTACCTGCAGTGCAGGAAGCTGCTGAGGACAGACAGTGAGGTCAATATTTCTTCCCTCCAGCCATTACTGCTCACTTTTGCCCCTTTTCTTTCAGACAGCACTAACTTCTTGTTGCTTTGTCAGATGGCACAGGATAAACACAAGTCTCATTCACTGGAAAATTATTTTTCAAGTCATCTTTCCAGATAGCCCCAAACACTCGCTCAGTTGGATGAGTTCTTTAGTGGATTTCAGACACTCTGATTATTGTAATCATTTATCCTCCAAACTATCTGTGCACTCGGAGGCCTCAGATGAGAAAAGCTCCCACTGTGCACCACGAACCAAGAGGAAGAAAACTGGTTCATATAGCTTCAACGTGTTGTTTATCTGTAGCATTTTTAATCCAAGGTTCTCAGACTATTCCAATTACTAAATATACTCAACTTTCAGTTAGTTATAAATTTATCACTTCTACTGTTTGTACCCCATTTTCCCAAAAAAGGCAAATGTCTTTCTAAGGCACACATAATAACAAGCTACTGACAGGGTCCAGCAATACACAGGGCTGGCTCTCCCAGCTGCTTTCTCTCATAGTAGATACAATTCTCTCTCTTTACACGGAAACAGAATATAACATGTCATCTGTAAAAAAGGTATAGTCACACTAGAATATGTCATTATAATCAGTTAGATTACTATTTACATTTGCCAGTGCAGTTCTTAGCATCTTGCTTACAAGGATCATAAGGAACTATTTGATTAGAATCTAATTTTGGTTCATGTAATTACAATCAAGGTGATATCTATTGCATAACTATAGAACACTTTTTATTTTCCAAAATAATACTGAATGTATGCCCATTTGGGATTTTCTGTGAATTAAAGCAGAGGCTTGTTTTGACTTGACATTTCAAATAACACATGTTGGGCATTTGGTTTTGGTTTGCTTTGTCAGACACCACACACAGTGCCCTGCAGAACTTTGTAGCTGACCCTGCAAAGCAGCACCTAGATTTAAGAGCCTCTTAAAAAAATAAAAAATAAAAAATCAACCATGATTAAATCACTGAAGAGACTGGCAGAATCACTTGGCCCTTGCACAGGCCAGCTATCAGCAGAAATAAGTCCCACGCTCTCCTTTTCCTCACTACTCCTTTACTACAGTAAGTTTTGCAGAAAGGTTGAACATTTCCTATCAAGTTAGGGAGAAGCAGGTGCTTCCCCTTTTCTGGTCACTACTGCTTTTTTTACCAAAACAAAACACAAGAACTGGGTGCTCTTGTGTTCCCATCGTGTCTAGACACATGTCTATAGCTCTTTTATAGGACACCTATAGAAAACAAGTTTAGAAAGAGCAAAAAGGGCAGTATTACTCATTCTCTGTCCCATTCCAATAGCAATAGTACCCATTAGGTTTCTTTCTCAGACATTAGTTTATCCTGTTCTTAAAAATACATGTCAATAGTTTACACAGCCCTGCTCTTAGGAAGCCTTTCCCACTGTCTAATACAGATTACCTCTAGTGGACTTTAAGCCCACTATTTCTTGTGCTGCCTGTACCACACACGGAGCACAGCTCCTTCTCTGAGGTAGCTACTTTATTTTATTCTGTTTTACAGTCTCATAGCTCTGCAGTCTCATAGCTCTGCAGTTATCTTGTCTCTAGATTAAACAAATTAATTTTTCCAACCTTTCCTCACTGCCTGTGTTCTCCAGATCTCTGATCTCCATTCACTCCAAGTCTCTGTGTGAGGCCTGGAACGAGACAAAATGCTCCAGCTGTGGCTGTTACCAGTGCCAAACACAGGTGTTTTGTATGGCATGTTCTTGTTTGCACTTCCTTGCACTACTATGATAGCCTCAACTGGTGTTCAGTTTGTTATCCACTATAACCCCACTTCCTTTCTTGAGAGACTGCCAGCTAGCCCTTCCTTCCTCATCTTTTAATCTCGCAAATAATTTATACCTCATCATAGGATTGTGTGCCTGTCCTTGAACTGAATCCCACTTAATTCAAATGAGTTCTTCTAATTGTCAAGATTCTTTTGAATGTTAATCTTTTCATCCAAATGTTTGCAGCCCTTCCAGCTGAGCATGGCCTAGAAATGCAATACACATATTTTCCAATTCCTCACACAAATTACAGCTCTAAGAACCAACGTGCACCAGACCCACCGCACCCTTCCGAGGAATCCCACGCGTTGCATCTTCCCTATTTGACAGAAACTCGCAAATAGCTGCTCTTTAAGACTCTCCTCATTATATTACTCTCGCTTCATGTCACCCTATGTCTTTATTTTGTTTATGAGAACGCCATTCAAAATAGGATCGAGAAGTTTTCCTGCAGTGAAGATACAAGTTGTCTCTTCCTTACTGATACCTTAGGATAGTCTGCTGTCCTAAGGTGAAAGGAAATTAAGGTCGTTGTCATGATTTAATGCCATTGACTGTTTATTAACATTGTATCATAGTCAAGATGGGTTTTTTTAAAACTTTTCATCCTACTGTTCTTTGAAAAAGTGAAGATCTCTGCTTCTCCCTCCACCTCACTACCTCCATTTTCAAAGCTGTTCCAAACGTTAGCCCTCTCTGGAACTTCACCCATCCTTCGCTAGCTCTAAGAAGCAATTTCCTGCTGGTTCTTAACAGAGTCAGCCATTCCCCTTCCAACTCTTCAACTCCTCTCCAACTTGTCATTTCCCTATTTTAACCTGAGCTGTAATCTGTTCTCACCGAGGATAGCTGTAGCACCTGCCTGATCATTGCTAAATATCTTTAAAAAGAAGCCTAGGAAGGGAAAAAAAAAAAACAAAAATAGCAACAACAACAACAAAAAACCCTCCAAAAAAAGAAAAAAAACACCCCACAAAAAAGCCCATTAAACGTTTTTCCTTGATATCAGTCTGTTGTTCAGATAGAAGCTTTATTCTGATTTGCCAGCCATATCTAGACAATACAACATCACCTTTCTTCTTTACCCTGAAACTTTCTGCTGGCCCAGTTCCTACTACACTACAACTCTGTGAACAACACCATGGACTCCACAGCCCACCTCCTCCTCCCTCACCCCCTTCACCCACGCGCTGCTTCCTTTCATAGCCTCATTCAGCCACGTGATTTATCTCACTCAATCTCTATTATGCTAATTAAGCCATCTTTTTGATTGCACATAAAAACATTCAGGTTCTCCTGCTAGAGGCAATGATCTTTTTTGAGAGAAAAAAATCACTTCTACAACAAAATCTCTAAAAAAAGTCATCTACTCTAGGAGTCCAAAGTAGGGATTTTAGGAGCCAGAACCTAATTAATCTACTTTAATTTACCTCAAGTATAGGTGAATTAAGTCTTTCTATTACTCCACTCCTGACTATACTCAATGAAAACTCCTATAAAACAGTACATAAGCTGTTTTCTTCCTTGGTATGTTTGTTTATCTGTAACGTTTAAGCCATTTGTATTATTTTCTTCATTAACGAGCAGATTTGTCAAAATTACTTTGACAAGTAATTTTAATTAGAATAACAGAGGTTTTTTTCCAATTAAACCTTTCTCTCATCTCTATTTTAACACTGAAAAAATGTGAGAACCAAAGGCTTTAAAAGCCTCGTTGTCCTTCCATCTGATGTAGCCAACAATCATGACATCACCGATATCTTAAGACAAACTAGGTAAACAGCTGTTAACTTTTAAAGGAAAATAAGCTGAAGTTAAATACCTGGGTGCTTGGTGTAACTATCTTTACCCTCCTTTCCCACAATTGTTCAGTCTTATTTCAAATTAACTTCTCATATGCACTGACACCTGGGTGTCAGCCTTTAGGGGCACTCACCCAGAGGAGTACACACACAAGGAGGACACACAGTTACAAAGCCTTGGGTTTAAAGCATTAGCAGCAGGCTAATTTTAAAAGAAAAAGGTGATGTTTATCTTGGCAGGGGGTGGACTTTAGCTCCCCTGATGTCTCATCAACAGGACAACCAGTGAGGTTTGCTGTCACCTGAGAGGAGACACAGCACACCTCAAAGGACCAAGGTCCCCATAAACTTCCTTTTCAAAGGTAGTTTCAAAGGTACTTTTCCAATGCCCTCCCATGAGGCTCTGTTTGACACAGCACCTCTCCTCTGCTGTACCAAGTGAACCTCCCATGCCTCTTCCCTCAGCAAATTTTACTGCTAATAACAGTGTTATCAGGAAAGAAAAAGCATAAACTGAAATAAAAATGCTGATGGACTAAAGCACAGCAGGGCAAACACAGGCACAGCCTCTGCATCCCTGCAGCACCTCCTGGGAGAGCACAGCCCTGTGGCTCTTGCCCCTGAGCAGGGAGCTGCAGTGGGGGGTCACAGACTGGAGCTGCTGGCAATAAATCCTTGCAGGATTGCACTGCAGGACCCCAGATCAGGAGATCCTGGAGCACTCACTAGCGCCGGCGACACAGGATGGATTTTTTTTTTTTTTTAGCCTCATCTGATGGGCAAACAAGTTGCTTTTGGGCCACAACCACCCACTCCCTTTTGATAACAGTTACTGCTTTTATGAGAAAAAGAGATTATTAAGTGAGACTGTCTTCATTAACAGCTTCTCCTGTGAAGAACTCAATTTATAAAGAGTAAAACACATCACTGCTGGTTGGGATTATTTCCTGCCCATCTCTTTCTACTTGCACATATTTCAGTTACAGAGCAGTGTTTACCTTCAGAGGTCCCAGACAATTGAAACTAGTGTCCTAAAACCCAGCATATATTTACAATCAACACTCCTAGGACTCAAAAGTACCCTGGTGATAGCAAATCATCAAGTAATTCATTAACAACTCCTAGGCAGAAATGGAGCCACACAATTCCTACAAGTCAACTGTCTGCTGTTACTACTGTGCATAACCACAGTGGAGTCCCTGAGATCAGCTTCTTCAGTCATTACCCAGGGACTTGATTCTGCTTGGAAGAGTGGAAGGAGTTATAAATTGCACCCCCACTGTGCACGTTCCCTTAATAGACACCTTACTGAGCTCTTCCCCAGGAAGATGGACAAGAAGTAAATGAACTATAATAGGAGCTCATGACAAAGAATTCAGCAAATCCTTGAATTTGTCCTTGTCCTCACATTAAAAAAAAAAAAAGTAAACATTACACAGGAAAAAGATCCATGGTCCAATGAAAGGCAGGAGGTTATAATACATGGCTCTATTTAAATTCATGATAGATTTCATTTGTTCATTCCACTGATAGGTTTTGGAATAGTTTTTCATCCTGTGTTGTCAGTTTTTATACTTGAGAAACAATAGATGTCTATTAATTGAACTAAGGAACAAGAGAGTCCCAGCCATTTTGTCTATGCACCCCAGCTAATGACAGAAACAAAAAGAAAATGTTTAGTTAAGTATCTTTATCTGCAAGCTGGATGAAAACCAACAACATTAATAGCTCTCTAAGACAGACAGATGGACTAAAGCCCAAGATTATATCTCTATAATTGTGATTACAATAGGTTTCTAGTCACTGAAATATGTGTCTCAGTTTAACAAGGTCCCTACTGTCACTATTTTTTTTCTGAAGTTAAAGCAATAAATAGTTCTGCACTCTCAACTTCTGATTTGAAAAGAAACAGTCCTAATAGTATTGCTATGGCCTTTTCAACAGAGTTCTCTTCTGTCTTTATCCTTTTTATTATATTTGCTAATTTATTACAAGATAAAAGTATTTTCCAACTCACAACCATTCACTTACAATAGCAATTGTATTTAATTAATTCCAGTATCAACTTATTTCATTTAGCACTGAGTAAAATGGATTCCTATCAAGCAAATCTGCTCCTTCTTAGGCCACATGTAGTTATTATCATGACCAAAATGCATTCTGATTTTTTTAATTCCTGAAAATGCAGACTTAGCTTATCTTAGACTTGTCACAGCAACACATTTTATAAAGGAAGATATTATCCCTATTGTACAAGTGATGGGGTAGCTGAGACACCAAGAGATTCAGTATTCCACCTCTGGAGGTGAAAATAGGAATCAAACACAGCTCTGTGGACTTCTGATGCAATACTATACCCCGTGAGGTGATGTAGATCCTTCATGTACTATATTGCTAAAGCTGCTTGCTACACCCATGTAAAAGCTTCTCAGTTTGCAAAGGTTTCTACCGGCTCCTCTGAAAAAATAACAGATTCTGTTCCAGTTCTGCTACAATTTCTGCTTGAGCTCACACAGTGGAGACCCTCCTGGAAAAAAGGGGCTGTGCCTCTTACCTGCTCATTAAATGACAGGCAGCTGTTTGTTATCCATGGTATCTATGTTTCTCAGAGGAGTCAAACTGCCTAAATATGCTTATAGGTACTCATATGTGAACAGCACTGATGAGTCGCATCATGAAATTTTACTTGTCTAACCTAATTGAATCTATCCCAGACAGTAATAACACTAAAGAAAAAAAGAAATTTCACAGCTTCTGTTCCCTTTCCCTTTTTCATAAAAAGCTCAGCTCTGAGTATAATACACCAGGGCAATATTTGAATGCCACAGTGCACAGATGCAGTCACACAGAAAATTAGAACTGCTCCAAATAATAATAAAAAAAAAGCTATAGTACATAGCTGCGTCAGTACCAGCTCAACAGTGGAAAAGTACTTCATCTGCTTAGCCCCCTTTCTTTCTGCTCTGTTGGTGACGTCAGTCAGGCACTAATGAAAGCCCAATTAGCATATCACCTTGTGTGTTTGAATGTACAAGTGGAGCAGCTGATGATTCTCTTCTGAGATTTTAAATAACCACCAAAGCTGAGCCAGAGCTACTGCCTGGTAGGAAAGATTTAGCTTCATAACATACTCAGTTCCCTATGCAACACAAACAAATAAATGTGCCAGCAGAGGCAAAAAAACCCCCAATCCAGAACAGATGCATTTCTCTGAGGAAAGCAACACAAACCAGCTTCAATTTTGAACAGCATTCATTTATCCCTTATTTCAGAATAAAGGTTTTAATTCCTAATTGAGTTTAAAAATGGCATTGACTATTTACTCACAAAAATCAGGGTAGAGACCTCGGTGAGCTTTAGGAAAGCCAGCACCCTGGTTAACAGCCTGCCAGGTTTTCAGATGACAGTGACTGAAAAGCAAACAGCCATGCGATAGAAAATGCACCCTTCTGCTGTAAAAGAGCACATTTGTATCACCCAGTGTAGACAAGAAAGGGAATCTGCAGACTGTTTAACTTCAGACATTAACTGGAGACTTCGGTGGGGACTTAGTTCAGGGGTCTGTGACTCCCCATGGTCCCCATTTAGCCACCATTGTCCAAGGGAGGACAGCAACATATGGCACTCACCCCATGCTTCTTACCTGAAGATCTGCACCCAGCTACTTGTGCCGTACGCACAGATGTGAGCGCTGCCATCCAGGGAGTCACAAGTCATTTTCAGGATAGCAATGCATCAATAATTGGCCCTGGATTTCAGTCCTGATGGAGCACAATAGTGAGGAAGGAGGCGAGATGCGAGTTCAAAGAGGCAACCACTGAGGCAATGTAATATTGACAAAAAAGAGTGAAAAAATTAAAGGCCTGTCTGTAGCAAAGGAGTTCTCTATTAAACTCCCTGTACATGGACTGAAAGCAGGACCAGAAGCTGCTGCCAGACCTTACAGAAATCCTAAAGGTCACCACTGTTTTGCAGCATTTGGGGGGCTAGAAACTGGAAAATCTGTCTGTCAATTCAACAGCAATGACAGGAAAGCGCAAGCATCATGCAGTGCTCTGAGCAAGAACTTCAATCCTGACCTAGATAAAGGCTATCTAAAAGAAACATGAATTCAAGCTCAGATGGACTCCCTTGGAGTCTCTGTTGAAGTAACAAGGCTACTTACAAGGTTCAGCTGGTTTTATAAAGTGCTAATGTTGATCATTCTGCCTAAATGGCCAGCCTCTATGGAAACCAAACCCTGAACACAATAGAATACACCAGGAGCAACCCTTCAATTTCCATACACCCCCAAAGAGCTTCTGCCCACTCCCTAGTTTTTTCAGGTATTGAGTCTTCCTATCAGACCACAGCAGTCTTAGGACACAAAACAATCTGTAATCCTCAGTGAAAGCTTCACGAGCAGACAGTTTTATCATGGTTATATTAAATGAGCTCACGTCATTGACTGATTTTCAGCCTCAATCCATGCTCTTACTCATAGTCAAACACATCAACAGTTGACAGGTTTTGCAGAAAAAAGGCAAAATGTTAACAAGTCAAATAAGATGATACTGCATTAAGATCTTTATTAAATATGGCTACAGTGTGCACAGATGTAATTAAAGTTTGGGCTTTGATTTGGTAAGCAGCCTCTATAAATAGTCTTTCTGTTACACTGCTCTTTCTCCTTAGTGCTTCATCAAAAGAGATGTCCTTCAGCTCCTCCCCCACCCCTGGGATGATCGAATGTTTTATAGCTCTGCAAACCTTAATGGCCAAACACTACAGCAGTAATATTTAAGTAACTCATTGTGGGAAGAAAGGGAATTATCTTGAAGGTGCTTTTCTCTCAGCAGCATCTTCCATCTTCTTGCCTGGGGTAGGGAGACTTACCAGATAGCCAGAACAAAAGAGCAGGGCCCCATTCCAGAATGCAGAATAAGAACATAGACTTGATATTGTGGCTCCTTCCAAGTGGTGATCTATCTTTTAAGCAATCTATGGGAAAAAGAGACAATATTGAAAAACTTTAACATGGGACCTAGCTACTTCTTGACAGCTGGTACATTTCATCTCATTGTTTCTCATGAGAGTTATTCATTTGCTAATTATGTCTAATGATTCTTTCATTGTAGAAATTTTCCAAAAGGTTTTACATTCATTCTCACAGCACTGAAGAGAACCTGTCATGTTGATTTAAGCTCATATTTAAGCTTTGTAGCAAATAAAGGGGGTATAAATAGGCTTTAAAAAAATCCATAGATTAACAGAAATATGTTTTACTTTCAGTTCTGAAAAAAACAAATCTTCATTTTCTTTTGAAAACTTCCTTTCACTACACCATAAAGTAAAGCAGACCAGAAATACAAGTCGAGCTGACCCCTTTTAGAATCCAGTAAACTCAGCAAGCAAGAAAAATCAGGAAAAGGAATACCAGCTGCATAAACAACAAAAAGTTTACATCTAACGCTATTTAATTTAATTTATATTTACTTGAAATAGCATCCAAGATCAGCATTTTTAAACAATCACTCTGTAAATTAATAAACAAGAGTGTGTCCTTATAGCATTCTAACAGTGGAGAAGATTAAAAAAACCCCATAAATATCCTTCATGAATACATCAGTTGGCAAATCACTTCTGGCAAAAGGGTATTTGAACACAGCAGCAACCCCAACTGCATCTGATGTTTGGAAAAGTTTTCTTCCCAAACAGCCTTACAAACTCAAAATCCCCCAGAAATACCTAGACAACAGCAAAAGCAACAGCAATAACACAACTGAGATAAATGTCCTGAGATCTTCTCCCTAGAGTGATTTGGAGACTTAGGGTTAAAGAGATTTACAAGTGGTCTTGTCCATTTTCAAGTCATTAACACCGGCACAGAGTGGGAGTGAACTGCTACCACATCCAAAGGCAATGGTTTGTACTGACTTTCCTTATGCATTAGTGGCTCCAAATAAACTTTCAAAATGTCTCAAGTGTGCCTGTCCCCAGTATGCCCTGCAACAACACATAGTCAGCTGTACCCTCCCTTATTCTAGGGGAAATAAAAATTAATTCCAATACAGTCAGCAGTTTCATCCAAGGAAAATTAAAGGAGAAACTGAGCTTCTCCTTTCAAAACTGACAATACGATTTGCAAGCTGTGATGGAGAATTCCCGCTTCCCCTTCCTGGGAGCTGGATAATGCATCTGCACACAGAGTATCTGGGAATCGAGAAGTGCTCACTTCTCAAAGACCACTACTTAAAATTACTAATCTGCATCAATAAGAAGAACACAACTGATTATTTATTTGCTTCCAGTGGCTGCCTGTGTCAACTTGCAGTGCACTGTATTTCTAAAAATCATAGGGTTCTTTGTTTGCTTCCAGAAAAAACACTTATTTCAGATAATCTTGCCTCCTCAAAGTTATTTTTCAGTTTTCTTCAGTCACTGTTATGCCTGCAGGAATGTCTGATTATCCATAAAATACCTTCTGACAGCTCAGATTCATTACTAAATTACCACATTTAAATTTTTCATGTGCACAGGGCCATTACTTTTATGAATGACTGCCAGAAACATTTAACTAAATCTGAATGAATTTTTAAAGGATTCTAATTGCTACTTAGATGCCCCTATAACTCTTGTTTTAAAGGTTTTAATTTCCTTTAGTCATAGTTACCTGTGTTCAGTGCAAATGTGTTCCCTCTCACACTTTATATCACTGAAAACTATTTACATCAGAAACAAAGAAATATGAAACTGGTGGTGCTACATAAGCAGTTAGGCTGCATTGCAGAAATGATTCACAGCCCAAGTCTTGAACATGAATAATTATCTGTAACCCTCATTTGGAGCTTTTGCATCAAGTTACATTATTCACTTGGGTTTTGGCAGGGGAAATTAATGAATACCAACTTGACAGACACCTCAAAAAAATTCTAAATTTTTCAAGTAGTTGGGCCAAACTAAACCTTTAATATGTCCAGCGAGAGAAAAAGGGGAGGTGTGGAAGGAATGGTTTTTTATCACTGAAATTTTAAAAAGTGCAGATACAAGTAAGTGTTTAGAGAGGTCAAGTGAGCTTTTAATTACACCACTGAGATGGGCTGGAGTTCTGACTTGTCTT
Organism: Antrostomus carolinensis; assembly: GCF_000700745.2. NCBI lineage: Eukaryota > Metazoa > Chordata > Aves > Caprimulgiformes > Caprimulgidae > Antrostomus > Antrostomus carolinensis. The sequence goes on along the minus strand of NW_010300078.1, from coordinate 43,559 downwards.
CCAGTGAAGTGTCATCAGGAAATTTCATTAACACAGTCTATTGCTTATGCCAGGGTTGTTCATGAAAGTGATAAACAAGATCAGAAATAAACTAATCACCGATGAACTCTCCCAATAAACACCAGCTAGACTGATGTTTCTCTTTGAAGTGCTACATTCTGTGTCACATTCTTTATTCAAGTGCTTGCCCACTTCAGAGATTTTTCTGTTTCTCTTTCCATTATCCCTGTTCCCTATTCATTTGTAGGGAGGCATCAAATCAAATGTTCCCTTGAAAACCAGCTGTATTAAACTTTCTTTATTTCTTTTGTCTAGAAAGTCAAGGATCAGGTTAACAGGAAAGGAACAGGAACATACATCTACAATGCCTTCTGAAAGCTGGCATGAGTTTGGTCTTGAAAGCAAACCCACCTGCTGCACGAACAGGTAATGTGAACACAGAGCTCCAAGCAGAGCCGGTTAGAGCTGGCAGGGTAGGACGCCACTGAGAATGCTTGCTCAGGTCATCTACACTGTGTTTGACAGCCATCTGGGCAGAAAATAGGGAGTATCCCACACAAGACATGGGGCATAGAGGTAGCTGTATCAATGAGAGGATTACAGCACTGAGGTTCAAGCACTGACATAATTGAGCCAGCTGCAGATCCTAAAATGACTCAGAGATAAGCAGTAATCAAAGAAGACAAGAGGTCTAAGAGAGATGTTTGAAGAAGGTCCCATCAAAAGGGTGATTACGAAAAATAACCTATAAAAACAGCTTCATTTTCTTAAATTATATGTGAAAAAATATGGCCCACCACAAGCCAAGACTCTTGGACTACCTTGATGGTTTTGTCATTGGCTGACTGCAGAAATGTGGTCAATCCAGTGAATTTCTCCTCCTCTCTGCTTCCTTTTTTAGCAGGGCGGGAATTGGGGAAAACATGTGGCATATCCACTTCTGTAAAGATTTTGCAATGTGCAGAGGAATGTGCTGCAAGTCACTTTTAAGCAATATTAATCTTTTGAAACAGCAATCTATTTTGCTGCGACCTTCAACAAAGGCCAAAACCTCTGAGGGACGGTTGCCAGCAGTAAGTTACACTTCGGTATTCAACCTTGCAGAGAATCCAAGAGGGGTTTTCATCTGCATCTAAACTCTAATTAGCAGCTCTCATAAAGCTGCATTTGATAACTTTATTCCAACATTAAATATCAGCCCTTAATACTTTCCCCTGTGTGTTATTGTCCAAAATACACAGCTTACAGATGAAGAATTGCTTGAAAAAAGGTGATTCCAGCAAAACCTGCCACCTGTGAGAAACATTCTACTGTAACACAGAGGCAATAACAGGTCAAACCTGGCTGAAGCTAAGCTGAGGGAGCAGTAAACTGCCAAAGCTATTCCCTGCTTCCCAGTGGTCCCTCTAATCTTGTGTACAGTAACTTATAGAATCCTGGTCTTGTGATCAGTTCCAATACAGCTCAGTTGGGCTCTGGCTTCAGCCTTACTGGCATGCTTAGATACTGATAATGGTATGTAAGTGTATTTCCCCTCAGCAGGTAGAGTGGGTTGTGCTTTGCATTTGTTATGGATTGATTTAAAAGAATTCCAGGTTGCTATAAGAACTCCATGCATACAGGAAGAGCTAGGCTTTTTTTCCATACATTAGGGTACAACCTAGCATTTCCAAAGACCCTCAACATTTTGCAAATCAGAGTCCTACCCTAAAAACTGAAAGAGTTCAAAGAAGCTACTTCAATACGTTCTCTTGCTTTGCCTCTTCTCCAGCTGCCCACTTTCAATTCCTCCCAGATGAATAATACTGAATGGCTCTCCAAAACCTTTGACAGTCCTGTGTCTTGTTTCACTCTGAAAAGAAAGGTCTACATTACATTACTGGCACTGTTTGTGCCAGTTAACACCTTGTTAACAGTCCTAACAGAAAGTAAACTCCACAAAGTTTACTAGGCTTTCACTGAGACATAATTACAAGGGTAACTATTTGAAAAACAGAGGCTTGAGATTGTCGATCGTGTTGCCTAGACATTAAAATAAACTGCATTCACTTATTTCTTAAAAACATCACAATGACAAGAAAAGATGCCAAGCCTGAATGGTACTTCTCATTCCATGAGAGAGGACCACTTCTTTCCCATTACAGATGTAATGTAGCAGACTGTCCCAGGCAAAACAGAGTAAACAACGAGTAGTGGAACTGGGTACTGGGGTTTATTTAAGAACCAAAGAGATTAGAGCTTTTACCCTCCCAAATTACCTCACATGCATTCACTTGCTCTCCTCCAAGCTTCAGACATTCACTAAGTCTTGACTGCCCATCCCAAGAGGACAATCATTGCTAGCCTGAGAAAGTTAGGCAGAAAGTTCTTTTAGTTCTTGCTGTGCAGCTGTTTGCAGTCACCAGCCTCAGGCACAACTGGCCAAGGTCCTTGCACATCCTCAAGCATTTGTCTCCATGCAGTTCTCTGATTTCCAGGATCTCCCCCACTTCCAGGATCTGTACTCCAGCCAGGATCTTCATCGTCTTCTTTCCAGGTGCCCTTCAAGACCACTACTTCTTTTTGGGAAGCCACCTTTTTGGCTTCCTCTTCTTTCCAGCACCCAAGACTCTGATTTTCCCAATCTAAACAGTCTAATGCAGAAACACAACATATGATCAGCCTCCTCATTGTTAGTTGTGTCTCAGGCCTGTTTATTAATTGGAGGGTTTGGGACATTAATTGGAGGATCTGGGATGTTCCACTACTTTTTAGTCCATGTTATCAAAATTTAGACCTGGCCTGTACCGATCACAGCTAGCAAGTAGCAAGCTTCTGCTTGAGAGTTTGAAAGTTCAGTTTCAGACATTCACACACACAACCCCCTGGTTATCTGCCAGCAGTGTGCACTCCCAGTTTAAGCTATTTTTTCACCTAAGACACAGACAGATATGCTAGTCATGCTGAGACAAACTGGAATCTGCAGATCATTTTCACGTCACAGCCATCTCTCCCATGAGACTCACATGGTAACTGGATCAGGTCATGTGTCATCCTCTAGTCTCAGTTATCTCCCCATACGTGCTCTGGAATCAGCTCAAAAGAAAGCAAATTGCCTTCATCCACTGAAGTCTGTGGATGGATTTCTCTACTGAGAACAACTGGATCAGGCCCCCGTCTTGGGTTGTCTTATTCCTTGTGCTTTTGTCTAGCCTGCTCGACATGCAGCTGCAGCAAAGTATTGGCAAGGCAGCACAAAACCAGGAGCCTCAATTAATTTTGATTTTTCATATCTGAGTAGGAAAGAAGCAATTAAAAACATCATAAGAATATTCCCAAGTGGATTTTAAAAGTTTTGAGGCTGGTTAAATTTTTTTTTTCAAAGCTGACAATGGTTATTCTTAATAGCTCAGAGTAGGAAGATTTAATGGCTTATGTAAGATCAAATGACATAGAAAAAATGGAAAAGCTTTAGGCCTTCTACAGGATCTATTTTGTTCTAGCTAGATTGGTGGACTTCATAAAACTTTATCTGCCTCATACCCTTAGGCTAGCAAAGTTACAGGAACACTATCTTCTTAATAACTTAGCATCTTACCAACGTGGAGAATCTGACTTCATGAACATGTTTCCTTTTAGAAAGGAGACACAAACAGAGGGAACCATGCTCTGGAAGACTTATCATGCCATTTATCATAGAATGAATCATAGAATGGTTAGGATTGGAAGGGGTCTTAAAGATCATCCAGTTCCAACCCCCCTGCCATCAGCAGGGACATTTTCCACTAGATCAGGTTGCTCAAAGCCTCATCCAGCCTGGCCTTAAACACTTCCAGGGAGGGGGCATCCGCAACTTCCTTGGGAAACCTGTTCCACCCTCACAGTGAAGAACTTCTTCCTAATATCTAATCTAAACCTGCCCTGTTTCAGCTTAAACCCATTTCCCCTTGTTTTGTCATTAATTGCCCTTATGAAAAGTCCTTCCCCAGCTTTCTTGTAGGCCCCCATTTATACTTCAGGAAAGCTATTTTCTTTCCATGGGAACTCACAGCTCTCCAACAGTATTAAGCTTATGAGTTAAGTACATTTTTAAAGTTTTCAAATACAACAATAGATGATATATCTGGTTTAACTGCTTTTTCCCCAACAGATTAAGATAGTCAATCTGTTGGGTTTATCAGTGGCAGAAACTTTTGTTAACATACAAATAACTGCATATTATGCATACACTCAGATAAGAGGCCGCTTTACCCTGCAGCTTCCATCTGTCGATCTACAGCCCCAGTACTGCAATGCCTAAGCAGCTCAGAAATCTCTCTGAATATGACTCATCTCCTTGAGACTGGGGATATACCATCACTCCTAGTTTGCAGGTAAGGCATTTAGGCAGAGTGAGATGACTGATTAACCTAAAGACACCTGAGGTCTACAGAACTGCTGTAATTTGAACTTCATTCACCTGTGCCCCATGCTAATGGTCCTCATTACTGAACAGTCCCTCCTGGGGGGGGAGATGGTCATGACCCTCGGCAGTTCACTTTGGCAGGTCCTGTTCCTATATTGCTGACAGAACTATTATCCATCACATTATTAGTCCTCTGTTCACTAAGAGCTCAAGAAGAAATCTTCAGAGATAAAAATCTCCCAAACACAGCTATATACATCATGGACAGACAGAGCTAATGGCCTTGACACCAGGACAAACAAGAGACAGTATTAACAACATTGGAAAAAAAATTGTCCTCAGTCCAGCAATGCACTGCTGTCTCCTCTTTTTTTAAATAGCACATCCATGTCTCTCTAATTACAGCAGGGAGGATGTGAACAGATGCTTACTGCACCCAGCAGCCCCATGATTCAGGCAAACTTTTAGCTATTAGCAAATCCTGTTAGGTAGTTGACTCAGGCAAACCAGATGTGCAGATTCCCCCCTACTGATTAACCACTGGGTTTGCACAAGTTTGGCTCATTGACTACAGCTGTTGGATTTACAAATGTCCTCATCCCACAGCCCTGTTCTCAGTTTCATCAGCATTTTGGGCTGAAAACAAAAATGTCAGCATTCACTGATATCTTGTCTGGAGCTGGGACAAAATACCCCAAATCAGTAGGTGAGCAATTCCTGCATTAAATGAATCACAGGCTGAAGTTATTCAAATAATGAAAAAGAAAAGCAGAGAATGAGAGACAGGCTACAGTGATACCCAGCCTGCAGTTCTCTAGATAAATCCTATGGATTTATGTACTGCTTACAGATATCTTAGTCATGAGGCCTGGCTCTGTAACTACCTCCCAAGGAAACAAAATCCACACAGATTTTCAGTGATACACAAACAGCACGTGAATTCAGTTTCTTTAATAATCAACCCTAAGCCCCCAGCAGTTCCTGCTGTCATGTCCATTTCTACCTTCTACAGGCACTTTATCAGTCTTTAGTTCCAGAGACAATGTCACACAACTCATCCACTGGTTCCTGCTGTGAAAATGTATCCAGTTTCATACCTTCTAGAAGGAAGATCCTCCAGAAGTCCTGTGCTACAACATGCAGGTGCCTCTTGATAGCCTCTCCAGCACTAGGTAGGCACAGTTCTAGAATAACAGAACTGATTTTGCAATCTTTTATCTCTCATCACATCTCTGTCTGCTCTTGCCACATCTTTCACCCTGCCTTCTTCCCCTACAGCCTTTCTCCTATTCATAGAAACAACCCTCTCTTTGGTAAATACGAGGCTTTCATAATCCACTTGCTGATGAAGAAAAACAGAAATGGAAGTAAGCACACGTGCCTTTTTCCTTATTTACTTTTAGGATGCCATAGAATTTTTCTTCAGCTCTAACTGGATGGATCTGAACACTGGGAAGATACAGACAACCTTTGGGGTGCCTGCTCTAACCAAACAAACATTGATGTTTAGTGTGGAGATGCTGGAAGACTTAAGTCATATTAACTGCCAAAGCTCAAATTCCCCGGAGTTTTACAGGGTTTTTTAAGTATCACACCTAATTATATCCAAGACCCAGACTTTTACAAGACAACCATAAAAATGTGTAACAGATGTCACAGTTTAACTATACTGGTTTTTAAAGTTTCATTCACTTTCAACTTCATGGGTTCAAATTGTAAGTATAGATACCTCACCAAACAAAAAGCTACCAGCTGTTAATTAGGAGTCCTAGCCTGCAAGGTGCTGAGCATCTCTGCAAACTTCAATCATCTGGGAACAGTCAGTAAAAGAGATGGGGAACACAACTTGCAGGATCAGGCTCTAAGAATGGTAGCACAATGTAGAGTGCCAGACTGAAAGATTACCCAGGTCTCTTCCTATAGGCATAGTAAATGGGCTTTAGATCAGACTGAGGAGTCAAGGAGTGTAGAAACCCCTTCCCTCAACACATGCATTTGCCATCCAACATTTTGCTGTTGTCATCCAACATTTTGCTCAAAACATCATCCAACATTTTGCTTCTATTGAGCAAAAAGTCACATGGCCTTAAATGCATTTGGGAGTCACATAAGCTGGAGTCCATGTATTCCAGCTGCTTGGAGGACAAACATTTGCTCTTGTTGTGAAAAGGAAGGAAAGGGCAGGAGGGGAAGTGGGAAGAAACCCTCTTCCCTATGGGACAATCACTCTGGATTAGTGATGAGAGTAAAAGAGAAAACTGCATTGCTAGTCATCCTCTTTCTGGAAAAAAGAAAAATCTACATTCTCATCTTGCATATGCAAATGCAGAGCCTGGCAGTGATTTTTCGGATTAGCAGATTGTAGCATCACTATATCCACTTATCAATTAGCCTCCAAATGATTTCCCAGGTCCCAAGGAACCAGAGCACAGAGTTATCATCAGTGCCCAGCACTAATACAGCATTTCAGCATTCTGCATATTTAACAGAAGTGACATAAATAATTCTAATAAAAACTCTACGGATCCTTAGCCTTGCTGAAATAAACAGTACTATATTCTATCCTATTATAATACAAAGACTTTGAATTTTGTATTTTATTTTGGTGCCATTTTCCATCTGCCTGAATGATTAGGAGATCAGGTTGGAAGGGGGGGAAAAGACTCTTGTAAGATGCTAAATCTACAGGAGCTGAGGGTGCTTAGCACTCTACAGAGTGCAGACAATAAAACAAATAGACTCAAGGAAGAAACTGAAGTTATTATTAGTCCTTACACAGTCTTACTGGTATCTATCAGATTTTCACCACAGAAAGGCTGAGCAAAGGCATAAAAGAATCTGCTCCTGAAAAGTCCCAGAAACCCCACTATGCTAGACCCCATACAAGTACAGAATGTTGATAACCAAAAAATAAGAAGCTGTATGGTTGGTTAGGACAGCACTGGAGATCGTAGGCAGACAGCAGCAAGGATTAGACACAGGCCTGTCTTGTTTGGTCACACCCAGGCTGAGAAGTCATTCTGCTTACAAATCTGGCTGACAGATAGAAGGGCAGCGCCCTGCACATGGATCAAACCCAAAGCAGGACACAGGCTGCAGAGCTTGCAGGGGAAGATGGAAAGCTCCACATAAATAAGGGTCAGCTTGAGCTAGTGATGATTTGTAACTCTGACTGTGTGAGCAAAACTGCAGTGTAGATAGAGGATGATGACTTAAGTCATATTAACTGCGAAAGAAGTGAAAATGTGTGAGCAAAACTGCAGTGTAGATAGAGGACGATGAGTGCAGGTCTGTGAAAGAAGAAAACTCACTATTTATGGAATATATTACTTTTTGATCACATACCGAAATAAAAGAAAAAGAGGGAGAGAGAGCAGACAACTATGGAACTTCCCCAGAATCACCGAGTGTGTGGCACAAGAATAATCCACTCACACTGTCCTGTAACTAAAGAACAATAGAAATCTTTAGTGAAAATGGAGATGTTTCCAAGAAACAGCACTTCTGCACAACCAAGAAGCACTAACCCAAGAACAAACAGGGTTTGAAACGTTTGTTGGGGTTTTTTTTCCTCTGTGATTGACCACGGCACTCCAGACCATGTACTGATTATGTGTAACAGTCTGAACATTACTCTTAAAATTTACCAGCTTTGACCACAGCATCATTCACAAGAAGAAGATCAGCAGATTAAGAACACGAACCTAGCCGCCTTTTCACTGGCTACATTCCCAACCAGCAGCAGAGAGAAGATGGTCACAAAAGCTCTGTGACACTCACTGCAGAAGGTAATTCTCTGTATCAGGAAATCCCCACAGTGGTAGGATGCTTTGTCTGCCATGCATCACCAGCATCCTGAGAGTCTGGACTAACCCTCTGCACAACAGTCTCATTCTGAACACCTCCAAAGCCCCAGGGCATCCAAACCCAGACACCAGCACATCAGCAGAGAAAGTGAAAGGCATTAAATGAAACGAAGAAATGAAAAATGAGGTTTGAATCAATCCTATAACCAATTTGAATGCTATTAGGAGGAGCTATGGGTTGGTATTTATGTGGACTGTTCTATTTGATCATTGTTTTATAAATGTTTTCTATCAGTACATATGACTCACTGATTACAGGGTATGCTATTTCACTGTATCAGGCTATTCCCAATAACACGTATAGCTATAAATTAATTTCTTGTGAGATCTATGAGTTCTTCCCCATCCCCCTTGTTTTACAAAAATGAAGTTTTAAAGTGTATCATCAACTTGTGACGCTCCTAAAGACACATCTACAAAGATACTCTTAAGCTAACTAAGAGTTAAAAAAAAAAATTTAAAAATAGACAGCTATGAGAAAGAGCAGCATTTGCAGTTATCTGAAAAGCCATATGCTAATCACCCGCTGGAATCAACAAAGAGCTTTGTCAGACACATATTTTCAACACATTGCAACACCAAGTACCTAGAAAGATGTTCCTCCAAGGCTGCATAATTCCTCAGCTTCCACCGGAGGAAGTGATAGCTATCACCTTTCACCCAGACATGGTCCTTAGCCACATACGCTCATAATATTTTAATCATTAAGTGTAATTAAATGTTTTCATTATTTCAAACTCAGTAAGAATTAATTACTCAGCTTCTTACTCAGTATTTCTGAATTTGGAATTTCTTACTGAGTTTGGAATCCTGAATCACCAAATGCTCCCAAGTCATTTCAAAGAATAAACATTTCAGATCTTTTTCCACAAATATACACATTGCAGATTATAAAACATACCAGAAACAACCTTGTGCTCAGCAGAAAAGAACTGCTTGTCTAACAATATTGAGGAAAAAACCTACATTGCCCAGGAAAACTGCACATGAAAATAAATTCATTCTAAATGGGTAGATTGACTGCTCTCAGGGTTACAGGCAAGGCCTAGCTTGAAGTGGACAAACAGTATGTTACTTAAAATCATTTTCTCAGCTAACTTTACTCACCACTCAAGCAGTGAATAGTAGGTTTTCTACAGATCTGGCTTTATCTTCTTAACTAATGTCCTGCAGGGGAAATGAGCTTTTTATTTTCTTGTGTGTATGGCCACATTGAAGAGATTTCAAGATACATCTCATGAAAGGATCTCATGTAAGCATAATTGCCTTGAAGCTATCTGCACTTATGCAACAACATTTATTTCAGTAAATGTCAAGACTTTTCTTTTTTTCTCCACAGCAGACGGGCCAAAAACATCCTCATGCAGGTTCAGATACAGATTCACTGCTTAAATTTAGTCTTCTTATTTAGTTTCTTTTACTGTTCCAAAGAATTAGCTATTCCAGAAGGTTGAAGTCTTGACTATTTTTGTTGATAACAGTATGCAATTCTGTAATTTTCAAGTTCTATATTGTACTCACACATCTAATGTCCACTACCACAGAGCAGTACACTGACTGCTGGCACGATGGTTATTTTCACGGGCTGTTTTTTCCCTCCTTCACTTCCTAGGGGAAAGGACCGCGCAGAGTAGAGCGCACTGCTCGGGAGAGCAGCCCTCAAAGTGGAGGAGAGAGAAAGTGTTGTTTGCAAATCAGCTGATGCAGGCTAATATGCATTTATTTTATAGCAGGTTTCTAAACTAGAAACACAATCACAAAAAAGTGCAGCTGGGAACAACCTCGAGAGATCATATGATCCATATTCTGCCCCAAGGAAGAATCAGCTGTACCTTTGGCCTTTCTGACAATTGTTTGTCTAGTAAGTCTTTATTGTCTTCCAATGGCCCCCACTGCCTCTTCATGCAATATTTGTTTGCTCCATTTTCTTGGCTATCTAGTACCTGTCCTAAATCTTTCTTACTGCATATTAACCCCACTAATTTAGAGAAGAGATTATTCCCTTCTTCTTTTAAGAGTGTCATTATTTCCCTGTTACATGGACAGCTCATATTCTCCCTTCATCCCTTTCTCAACAGATGTCTGGATAGTTCCAGTTCCCTCAAGTACCCTTACCACCAACCCTGTGCTTCCGAGGATTCTCCTCATTGTGCAAAAAACCCCACAAATCTTCATCTATCTGATCTTCCTGGTGCAATACACTGGAGTAGGTCCTCATCACAAAGTCACCCATGTTCTTCCCTCTTTCCATACCCATATTTTGCATTTCAAAACAAGTATACATACTGATGATAAAAGGGGAAAATCCTCTTCTTTTGTAACATCTCACTTCCCCGAGCAAGTGATGTTCCCTTTTATCCCAATTCAGATATAGTTCCCCCAAGAGGCCTCAGATAGGCACGTAAGTCATTCTGTTGATCACATATCAAAACTTCCAGTTCCTTTCATTTATTCCCTCACTTCAGTACAGTCTTCATCTAAGAGACCATTTGTTCTAGGCATTATTCTTAGTATGTGTCATACTGATTTTCCCTTGGGATCTTCAAAATTCCATCTTTTAAAGAGCTTTAATTTTACGTTACTTGGTTCAGAGAGAAAAAGGCTTAAAAGTTCTGCCTTGGTAAAACACACTCACCCCCAGTCCATCCTACACAAGCAGTAATTTATAAAAAGCCTAATTTACACACAGTATTTTTGTCTGCCTGTTCAATGTCATTATAACATTAACACTGCTGCTGAAAGGCGGGTGTTGCCAGCAATGGGCTAAGTGGAAACATTAATGTGACAATTTATTAATCAATTCCATCTCACAAACCCTAATGTAACAAAAAGAAGCATAAATAAATGCCTGATTTGTTAAAGTAATATACAGCCTTCACACTGAGACACAGGCCTACTTAAAATTTCTTGGCAGTTTTAGTTCAGGCTGCTAACACTTTGGAGGATAATATACTAGCTAAATGCATTAATGGTTTAAGTTTGGTTCGTGTTTGCATTTAGTTTTCAGTGAAGCTCACTACTGTTGAAAGGTGCTGGATCAATAGTGCTGGTTTTGAGCATGTTCATCTTAAACTCCCCCACCACCACCACCCCCCCAGTCTTATCAGCTCTCAGATGTTAAACAGGATTCAGCTTAGCTGGTACTTATGTAGCACTTGCTGGTTTCTCAACTTTTGAGGATCAATCCTAATTAAAAAATAATGCAGAAGATACTAGGCATGAGATAGTCTGCTGAGTATAAAGCTCAAAAGTAATCTTTGAACTTTAAACTGGCCATATTTACAGCTCTGTGCCCCCTTGCCCCAGCTACCCATCCTCACACTCCTGTGCTGCCCTTTCCCCAGTGCTAACAGAAGAGGCTGTGCCAGCACACAGGGAACCAGAGAGAACTGGGTTAAAACAAACTCATTCACTCGCACTGCCACAAGGCAGCGGGAAGGAATGATAAGGAGGGGTCCAGTTGTTCCTTACAGTAGCTGTGCTGGCTTCTGCCCTGGTTAAAGCACTCATGAAACCTTAATGTCCATTTACTGCTTAAAATCAGGCAGGATGAATCCAGTCTCCCTCATTTTTTTTCTCTTGTACCTACACAGGCTGAAAAGAAACCCATACTGTTCAGCTTGGACAACATTTTTGCATGGGGTGAAAGAGAACTGAGCAAGATAAAGCCTGTCACATTCCTTGTCATAATCGTGCACAGATGTTCCATATTAAAAACTAATATTTACTGAAATACTTTCAAAGTTGCATCAGAGCTCCTCAGAGTGTGTTAAAAATAAGCACATGCAAAATATTACATTTAGCTGGGAGCCAGATTCCTTCACTGAAACTACAGACAACTATACAACTGTGTCTCTGCTAATAAGATGAGCCAAATCAATCCCCTTCATCTGAACACCTCTGAACTCTGGGACTGCTTTTATCTGAAACTATATTTGGCCACATGATTGTTACACTCCAGTGAGTACATGACCACATACAAAAAGCACACTGCATGATCAGTTTATTACATGAAGAAATGTAATAAACTGTGATTGAAATTTAATAGCCTTGGACGAATTTGTCTGTTTATTCAACGGAGTGAACTCTCAACCTCCTCTCACTTACAGAGATCCAAGATTCCTCCACTGCACACAGCAATCCAAATTGCCTCAGCAATTTGTTAAGAAATATTTGTTTCCCCTAATAATGGTAAGTAATAATAATAATAAAAAACCAGCACATGTGGTTCTGATAAAAATGAGCTAAATAGGATGGCCTCAAACTCCTATCTGATTAAGAGACCATCATGTGACAAATCCAGCAGAATCAAGTATCTGCCTGAAAACCAGGGAAAGTGCTTGATTTACAGCACTAAGTGGATGACTGCCATGATTTTCGCACACTTTGCTATCTTGGCTGACCTCTCCCAGACTTATTTTCTGCACACCAACAGATTTCACATGTTTTTAAATATGGTGACAACTGGGAATTCATAAATAATATATCTCCACTGAAATATAACTGCTATGTCTGAGCAGTTCCGGCTCCAGGCTTGATCTGCAGCAAAAGCCAGACAGCTTCAGTTTATAGCAGCTCTCCCCATTCTGCAGCTACGCTATTAAAATGACTCCAGTTGTACTCAGCTGCCCAGACGTAGACGGCTCAAGCTAATGGTACCTAAATACCAGTATGAAATATTGCCTCTTGTCAGGAAGAGTTACAGTCACACATGACAAATTTGGGTAGGTAAAACTGCAGAAAAGAGTGCATTGGATAAACTGTGTACATCAACACCTTATTTCAAAAAAACAAGCACAAACTTGTAGAATTTGTGTTGGTTTAGTCAACAGACATCAGCATCATTCATGCCCATCACATAGCAATGTCAAACAGCATTCATGGACTAGAATATCACTTCACTCCTGCAACCCAGGCCACATCCCCTGAACCCCTTATACAGTACGTTAGGGAAAGCAAAGCACAGACTTATCACTTTCAAAGGGACTACTAATTTTCTGTTTGGGTGTTAAATATAAAAGTCTGGCTTGCTGGCAACCCCTGTATTGTGTCTTGCCTCTCAAATTGTCTGAACTGCTGTCCTGGATCAGAACTCCTAGGAAAAACAGAATTCACTCTAGATCCCAAATTTGCAATTCTAGCCTTCAGTATGAAAAAGGAAAAGTAAGAAATAATGAACATATAGGGGAATTTTCACAGAGGCAAGTACACATTAATAGATGCTTTTGTCTTCTCACCATCTCCTGTAATCTATTCTCATTTTTCTTCTAATTGTTTTTTTCCTGTGTTTCCTGAGATGCTACACTAAATCTACTGTATGCTGCTTGGGACCCCTCAAAAGGTCTATCCCAATCCGAAATCACCAGTCACAGACAGACTGATGCTAACAACCTCTTCCCCTGCCCCCTCCACCCTGCCCCCAAAATCATCAGAAGCCACCGTGTTCTGCCTGATTACAACCATAAGGCACCATCTGAGACAGTAACTGAGACCAGACTCCCTTGTTACTTATCCCATATTCAACAGATTGGCAAATATAAAAAAGTTCCATCTCTCTCCCCTGTAAAACACCCATCATAGCTCACACAAGGAAAGCTGCTGAAAAATGCTAAATCACCCCCCTTCAAACAGCCATGTGAGGTAAGACTTCTCAGTATGCATGAAAATCTTATCATTTTTAGTATCTCAGGTGCTCAGAGCAACTTCTAAATTTACTTTAAATATTCCACATAGTCACCCACACACAGGTGATTTATAACAGTCCTAGAAGCTTTAAAAATACCTAGAAAAAAAGTTAAAAGCAGCCACCAAGGTACCTTCACATGCAAGAGCCTGGTATTCTGTGGGTGTGAGAACCACAGAAGACAGTCAAGACCTTTTGGCACAGAGAAAGGGACTCCTGTTACTCTCTTTGCTCAAACATACAATCCTTGAAATGAGAGATGGGAAAGTCCAAGTCCATCTCCCAGTCTAACAAGAAGGATCATTCCCCTGGGTTTATCCACCCATCAGTTTCCAATTACTCAAGCGATGGATTCTTCCACCTCATGTCCTGGGAAAGTATCTGTTGGTGTAATGAATCTCACAGCCACACAAGTTTCCTACTTGCTCAGCCAAAGTTTTCCTCTCCTTTGTCTCATTCCATTACTCCTAAACACCACTCTCAAAACATCTTATCTTTCTATGGGGAGCTGTTGATTCCCCTTCTATGCCTTTTAAACATGACATTTGCATTTCTAATGAATCACATGGATTTTTTTCTATTGTTAATGTTTCACTGCGGCCATTTTAATCTTTCATTGCTACTACCAATGATGTGATCTCCAAATCCAGCTAGGGTGGAGAAAATTTTGTAAGAAGTAAAAAGGTAGTCCCAGTTTGCTGGTCCCCAGTGTGAATTATTCTGCCTTCTGAGAACTTTGTAATGAAAGGAGAGTACGTTCTTCTAAGCTCCAGAAAAATCCTAAATACCAGACACTGAGGGACACTCAGTGACCACCTCTCAAGTACCTTCCTTCAGGGGTCTTACCTCCCACCTGCTCCATGTTTGTGCTCCATATAAAGAAAAAGCTGCTCTCAGCACCAGCTCTCAGCCTCTCAAATCCTTCACAAAGTACCAGAGGACTGTCCTAAAGGTTCCTGAGAAGACTGAACCTGAGCAATTCAAGATATTTTTTCCACAGTTTCACTGGGACATTTGGTCTACAGCAATCTGAGTGTACTGTCTCCACCATGGCCTTTATGCTGACTTACCTACACCAGCATAGTTCATGGTAGAATTTGGGTACAGAAGTGCTATTATGCTGCTGTCATCATGGTAGCATCTAAGCCCTTTCTCACTAGTGATAACTTCTCCCTCCTGTGGTTTGTCTTTCCATCCTGTTCCAGGAAGAACCACAATATAGGAGGTGGCTTTGTTTTGGTAGAGCTAATGGTCTTGTTTCTTTTAACATGCCCCTTGCCATGGATATGCATGAGTCAAAGAAATGCATGCGGGAGTAGGGAGCAAGCTGGTTTGTAAGAGTTATGCAGAAGATCAGGGAACATCATCAGATGGACAGTTAGGGCAGACCTGTGAAATCCAGGGCAAGGCCAGACACAGGGAGTGAGTTCCAAAACACATATTCTTCTACACTCAGAGGCTAGCAGAGTCCACTCTGAGCACTGTCCTTCCTGTGGAGAACAGGGACAACTCATGGTGACATATGAATGCCCAAGTACTAGTGCAGACACATCCACCTGCTCCGCTGAGCTAAGGACAGCTCCGATGGTGCAGCCGTGTGACTGGCTGAGGGCAGTTAAGTGCGTGCTGATACCCTACGCGTGCGCTGGGAACTGTAATGGCTCTTTGTGAGACCTTGTCCAGATACTGCCTGGCTCTTCCACAGAGTAGGCAGCTCTTATTAACATTTTAATAAATTGAGTCCATAATTGCAGCAAAATCCCCAATGCTCTGATAGAGTGCTAAGCTGAAAAAGCACAGGGAACAGCACTTGTCTGGAGCACAACCCAGTGTTACACAGGGCCACCTCTGCACTCAGCTGGGTTAGTACTTGCAGATCCAGTCAAACTCAGTTCAAAGGTCATATTCATCCTTTTGAGAAATCCCATGACAGTGGGAGCTCCAGTTCATTGAGGACAGGCACGTTTCATGGTTTGCTCCTAGCAAATAGTCACTGGCTGAACTGCTCTAGAGAAAGGGTTGCAGTTGGGAAAAGGCAAGCAGAAGCCCCAGGAGCCCAGCAGGCATGTACACACAGGCTGCTCTCAAAAAGGTCCAATAAACAAACGTGCAGGTAGGCACAAGGCTCTGTGATGTCAAGATCATGGTCATGCTCTTCTCTGATCCACAGCATGCCTTGTTCCTTGCTTGTGACAGAGCCCCAGTCAGAAAGAATAACCTTATATCCCACGTTTATCTTGAGACAAACCACTCAAGGTCATTTAATATGCTAAACTCTTTCCAACATTGTAAACCTTTTGTTCTCTAAGAGGTAGACAAAATACGTGTTTTGAAACAAAAAAGTTCTTGCTGCTCCTTGAAATCAAACCTTTCCTCCTCCTTTACACAGCATGTTTAAAAGGAGTCCCAGCACATGTAGAAAGGCCGGATACTTCTACAATACAAATAATAGCACCAAAATTGTCTGTGAAGCTGCTGGTAACTATTTGCCCTGTGCTATGCTTTTCCCAAACGCTGTATTTTGCCTTGTTGGCCTGGTAAATTACCATGTACAGTCTCCTCTGTTTCTGCGTGGCTTCTTCCCTTAACTACTGCTGAAAAGGGATCCTGAGGAATGGAGAAGCTTGGAAGTACCCAGCCCATAAGAATGATTGTCTGTACTAGCTAACACCTCTTCAACGGAAACACTCTTCTTTGCTGGAGGGGATGACAGAAATATGTGCAACCAAATCTGATGTCATTATGACTAACTAATTGAGGAAATTATATAAGCTTCTATAGACTACTGCTTTCCACAGAATAAGAACATTTTTCTTTTTTAATATCAGTAGACATTTAAACTTTTTTTTTAATCTATTCTTTATATGCAAATCTCTCACTATCTTTTTTCTTCTGTTTTCTCTCGTTTTCACGTTTAAATCATTCTGTAAGGAAAATAACTGTTGGTGGTGGGGGTTTTTTAAGATAGAGTAGTCCAATTTTATGAGAGGCTACTCTAGAAGTGTACAAAGTAGGACCTGGCCTCTTAAAGGTGTTGAAAATTGAGATTTAGACTTCTACCTTCAAAGCCCCCTATCAAACTACAAACCAGTTTATACTATTGCTCAGATTATCAAACATCTCCTCTCTGGATAGTTCAGGTTACAGAAATTGTCAGAGTCAGCCTCTGCTGTAAATTTGCAAGATTTCCATCAATATCTTGCTGTAAATGGGAGCAGAGTTCAAACTCTTTGAAGCAACAACTGAAAAAAAACTCAGTAAGAACATCCCTCTGACCAGAAATGTCGCTCTTCTAAGTGTACCTAGTGAAAAATACTTCGAGTAGCAGTAAATGTGACACCTAATAAGGTAATTCCTCCTGCCAGGTAAACAGTTTTAAAAAATTCATGCTGTTCAACATGTTGAGTATCTTCCTTGCCAGAGGAAAAATTCACTGCTTTAAAGCACCTGATGATGCCTGCCCTCCTTTCCTTGTCTGATACCTGCTGTGATATTCAAGCACCCTGCACTTTGCAAGTGTCTGACAAAATTAGTTTTTGATGAGCAAAGGCACCCTTTAAAGAAATTCACTCCTTCCATCAGGAATAAAACCCAGCATCCACACGTGTATCTCTAGCGGACTTTCACCATCACAGACTAAGAAAATTGACCTTAAATAGAATTCTGACTTTGAGGCTTGAGTTTAAAAGCAGGCTTGTCTCTCTGTAACAACAAATGGACCCCCACAAATACATGCGATGTACAGAATGAATGTACAGCAATGCTTGTTGCATTTTATTTTCACATAAGCTACTTACTGCACTGGAACAAAAAGGGGAATATACATTGAAGTCCCCTGAAAACAGTAATAACTATAGTTATTATATTAATAGTTATCAGTAATAACGATAAACAACAGCTCAGCGGATGGCAATGAAAAAGTCATGTAAAAAATCAGAACAAATGAAACCAAAGGTTTTCACTGGAGTAATGTTGTCATTTTCTTTTTTCTTGACAGCTTACCAGAAATGGGTCCAAATAGCAACTCAAACTCTGTTTTTATTTGAGTGCTTTTTAATTATAAGGAGAAACTGATAAAACAATGTAATATAAAAGATGTTCATATTAGTTCAGGTTGGGTCACAGCCAAGCTCAACTCCAGATTTGGACTCCAAACATGCCAAAGTTTAGCCATAGTCAGTGTTGTTTTTTCTATTCATTCTAATTTTAATAAAATTATTTCTAACTTCTATTCCACTTCTGGCTCCTGCTGGGAACTGGAAGAATTCCTGAAATAGGCATATGCTGTACCATCCATTTACACACTTAAACAGGAAAGGAAAATACTAAACTCTGCAGTGTGCAACAGGACTGTGAGTCAGAACTGCAACTGGAACCTGAATTTTGTCCTTCCGTACCTTTAGCGATTTTAAACATGCAGTCTGAACTCTGAGTTGGCGTGAGAATTTGCATGTCTAATATAAAACAAGTGCTCAGTTCTCAAACACAACTCTATTTTGAGGAGCTGTGTAAGGAAAATAAAAAAGCTTTCCTGTAGCCTTACTACTGCTGCCTGCCCATTTCTTTTTTCATGAGCAGCTACGTAAGAGATGTCTGATCAGGGGAACATCCATGTACTGCAAAATAGAGAAAACGGGTAAGAGGGTAAGGAAATTAGGCTTCAGGCTTTTCTTCTAATTTAATAAATACTTCCATGGACATCTGCCTCTCTCTCCATTCCTTTCCTCTCCCCAATCCCACCCCCGTGACCCGACACCTTTACTTTGCTTTTGGACAAAGAACCAAGAGACCCTTTTTTCCCTGGGAGCTCTGTAGTAGCCTCATCATGAAGTAAAAACCATCTTTTGCATAAGAGCCACTTTTATGCTACAGCTTCTGCCCCTGGCCCTACCAGAGCTACACAGCTGCAGCATCACAGCCATGCCTATGCCTGGCCATGTACCCCACTGATCTGGACCCTGACACTACGTGCAGACTTGATTTCCCAGGCTGACCCAGTGCTTTGCCACTATAGACTTGACTGGCAATCACAGAATGGTTTGGGTTGGAAGGGACCTTAAAGATCATCTAGTTCCAACCCCCCTGCCATCAGCAGGGACACCTTCCACTAGACCAGGTTGCTCAGAGCCTCATCCAACC
>NW_010300078.1:3605-24465 GCF_000700745.2 Antrostomus carolinensis | reverse complement strand
CTTCTCTGGGCAACCTGTTCCAGTGTCTGACCACCCTCACAGGAAATAATTTTTTCCTAATATCTAATTGAAATCTGCCCTTTTCCAGTTTAAAGCCATTACCCCTCATTCTATCTCTACTGCCCTTGTAAAAAGTCCCTCCCCAGCCTTCCTGTGGCCCCTTCAGGTACGGGACGGCCGCTATAAGATCTCCCCAGAGCCTTCTCTTCTCCAGGCTTAACAGCCCCAACTCTTTCAGCCTGTCCTCACAGTACAGATGTTCCAGCCCTCAGATCATCCTCATGGCTCTCCTCTGGACTTGTTCTAGCTGCTCCACATCTCTCTTGTGTTGGGGGCTCCAGAACTGGATGCAGTACTTCAGGTGGAGATTTACAAGAGCAGAGTGGGAGAATCACCTCCCTCGACCTGGTGGCCACGCTTCTCTTGATGCAGCCCAGGTTACGGTTGGCTTTCTGGGCTGCAAGTGCACATTGCTGGCTCAGTCCCAGTGCAATCCCTGCTCTGTGTCTGACCCCAGTTACTGCCCTAACCTGATCCCAGCCCTGACTTGCTGGCTGACTCCTCGGAGCTTGACCCACAGACCTTCCTCGTCACTTTACTCACCCACCAGACTGGGCTCTTGCCTGACCTCAGCTGCCATCACGGGGCCTCTCAGCTTGCACCACCCGTGCATTGCAGGGCTGCACCCTTGCTGGTAAGGATACTTGCATCCACCAGCCTTGTCACCGTGCCTCCCCTGCCCCTGTTTGTATGGCAGCCCCACAGCTTTCCACCCGAGGTCTGACCCCAGCTAATCCCATACAGTGTGCAAGGATCTCACCATAAGAGCAGTGGGGCTCAGGAGCCTTCTTTTCATCCATTACTATTTCCCCAGGGATTCACTTTCTCTCCATATAATGAGAAAGGAAGAAGAATGCAGCTGTTGCAACGAAGGCTGCCAAATCCTGTACTCACCTAAATTACCACTGAGATCTAGAGCTGAAAATCTCTCCATTGCTGTCTAGAATAGTGCATCTTAACATCTCATTTCTTCTGCTATCACTCAATAGGTTCCCTTAATGAGCAAGTACCTCTGAGAGCAAGCTAACTACGAGCACGGATGATAAAAACACATTCAGCAAGAACATCTCATACCACTTCCCTCTCCCTGTTGGCATTAAGACAACCATATGCACTGTGTTTTACAGACTAAAAAAAACCAAACCAACAAGCACATTATTTTCACATCTCATTTGCGTAACAGATTAATAGTTTTTAAACAAGATCACATCAGTAGCCCATTATGATCTATTTTAAGACATTGGGAGGACACACTCTAAAAAAAAAAAAAAAAGAAAGAAAAAAGAGGAAAAGCTCTCACTTTTCAAAGATATGTCTCACTAGATGCCTACCTCACTAGAGTAGGATAAAAGAGGCATGAACAAAGAGTCAGGAGGCCAAGGGAACCATGTATCTCATGACATGCAGCAGACACTCATCTCTCTTCACCGAGATCCTTTACATCCACTGAAATGGTGTCTAGATCGCAAGGACTGGCAAGAGGCAAGAATGATCTGGCAGCTAGGATTGGTGCAGAGCACAAGATTTTATACCTAGGACCTTCCTTTTGAGATACCCGTTGGCATCCTGAAACATGGCTTATTTATAAGCAGCTGGCAGTGTTCACAATGCTACACAAGCTGTAGGAACACAAAAACAAACTGATACAAGGCAGCATAAAAGCTGTGCTGACTCATATTGGCTGAAAATTAGCCCCAGAGATTTTGGTACCTAGATGATCAGAAGGAAGTTAATTCTTCTGGTACCATAGGAACTGGGACGAATGAGCTGTTTTCAAAGTCTGTTCTTGATCAACATTTTCAGGTTTTGGCTTATAAATTATTTGGGCCCCTCCATAATGAGCTGAATTCTGTTTGCCTTAACCCCATTTTCTTTTCTGACAAATTCTTGAGGCTTGCTAAGAAAAATAAGACATTTGGTGCTCTAAGCAGGTACAAACAACCTCAAAATGAAATTACTAAAGCACTATCAGCATCCGTCTGTGTCAGGCTTCTCAGTATTTTTCCAGATAGACACAGCTGACAAGATGCCTGTTTAAACCCAGTTTGCAGTTGGAAGGTGTAGAGATGTGACCCTAGAGCTCTGAAGTGCTCCGAGAGCACAGTGACAGACTGCCCCTGGGACAGGGGTTTCTGCTTGTTGGTTCTGCTGCAATGGAGAAAGAGGGAGCTAGTTTCATAGAATCATAGAATGGTTTGGGTTGGAAGGGACCTTAAAGACCATCCAGTTCCAACCCCCCTGCCATCAGCAGGGACACCTTCCACTAGACCAGGTTGCTCAAAGCCTCATCCAGCCTGGCCTTGAACACTTCCAGGGAGGGAGCATCCACAGCTTCTCTGGGCAACCTGTGCCAGTGTCTCACCACCCTCACAGTAAAGAACTTCCTCCTAATATCTAATCTAAGCCCACCCTCTTCCAGTTTAAAGCCATTACACCTTGTTCTGTCACTACCTGCCCTTGTAAAAAGTCCCTCCCCAGCTTTCTTGTAGGCCCCCTTCAGGTACTGGAAGGCCACTGTAAGATTTCCCCTAAGCCTTCTCTTCTCCAAGCTGACCAGTCCCAACTCTCTCAGCCTGTCCTCATAGGGGAGATGCTCCAGCCCTTGGATCATCCTCATGGCCTCCTCTGGACTCGCTCCAGTAGGTCCATGTCCTTCTTAAGTTTCCCCTAACTGGATATATTTACAGCTATCGATACCAATGCTGTTCCTCAAGTACATCTCTCAGGGATGCCTACCCCACAGAACAGGCTCTCAGGACTAACAGATGTGTTCTTTCTCCCTTCTCAAACACTGACCAACCCAGGAATTGATTCTGAGCATACAACAGCACTAAAATTCAGCCAGGTAAACAGCGTGCTCTCCAACTTCTGCATTGCATGAGAGAGGATCAAGAGGCAGAGGGAGACAAGACAGGCCAAATCTTACTTTGTAAAATATTCATGGGATTCTTAAAGTTCAGAGCATGCATCTTGAAAGACTAACCACTCATTCTTCCACAAAGTAAATTGTGCAACTGACTTCTGGGGAGTTATGCTTCAGAAACTAGAATGGCCTTCCCTGAACTTCCAGGAGTTCACAGAAAACACACATCTGCAGACAGCAACAGAAAAGCGTGTGCTGGTTCACCCCCAGTCATTATCTGCCCTCAAAGCCTTTGTGAGGCGCTGCCATTGGCTTCGCCAGGACCTGCACAGGACAGCAAAGAATCCAGCAATGGGTCCAAAACTCACATCATCTGTAGGATGGGCACAGGCCAGCTGAGAGTCCTGTGGGGTTTGCATGAGAGTTTTGGAAGGAAATTTCCCACTTCTGATAGAAGGGACATACTCCTGCTATCCTGGACATAGAATGGCAGAAAAATATTTCTAACTTAGTCCTTTCTCAGTCCCTTGCACGTTCATTTTTGTGGGAGAAATCAATTAGACCCTTGATATTTAGGTCAGCAAGCCATTTCCTGCCTCTTTCACTTGAGACAATGCATTGTAAGTATTACAGCAATCTCCTCATGAGGTTAAGAAAAAAAAAAACTACAAAATTCAGTACTCGGAACAAAAATACAGGAAAAGACCAGAAATAAAACTGTTTGTGGGGCTAAGCAGGAAATTAGAGGTTTTATCCTTCCAGTCTAGCCATGTATCTATCTGCTTATTGTATTTATACAAACAAAATTATAAAAAGACAATGGAGAGGCTATCAGAGTAGCACAGTAGCTGCTGGGAAAATGTTTCAAGCAGTGGATAACCTTTGCTATAGTGTTGACACCTTGGAAAACCAACTTCAGTGGGGAGAAGGGTACGAACAATATGCTGCTGGGCCACAGGAGAGACCTCAGTCCTTAGCCTGCTGGGGAAGGTCTGTGCTAATCGTGTGGGAGAAAGGGAGGCACAGCTATCTTAAGAAGGGGAAATCACTGTTCAGGTATGACAGATACGTGCCTCACTGAAGCAATGAGGCTCTTAAAACAAAAAGTTGTCTGGAGCATCAGCTCATCTTGTAGGCTGCTCTTGTAATCCACCAGGAAACCCAGAGCAACCTTGAGGTGCCTCTATGTGATACCCCTCAGCTGTGGGATTGCCACAGATCAGTTTTCACTCCCTTTTGTCTGTGACACGCAGCAGACAACTAGACCTTTATGAATGAGGTTCAATGTACCGCTTAATCAGGTTAGTGCTGATGCTTCATGTTCAGACAGGATGTTTTACTCAGAGACCCACACCACACTGCATGAATATTAAGTGCAAAACTCCATTACAAGCCTCTGTAATGGAAAATTCCTTTTATTGTGCAAAACTACATGGGCTTGAGTGAAGGAAAGCCCAGTTATAAATAATTCACCCAAATAATGAAGCAATCTTAAGACCTCGGTCGAATGCTTCATGTGCAGTTCTTTTATGAAAAATGGCTGCTTTTTTCTTTTCTTTACAACTTACAGATTATTAACTTTTTTTTTTTAAAGCAATACCATATTTTCTGTCAAAATGCTCCCAGAAAAATTATTGACAGCCAGGTTCTTTTCTTAACCAACTAAAATGAAAAATTTTTTTGAAGGAAATGGTCCATAGAAACATCACCTTTGGCTGACTTTCCTGAAAACCTTTGAAGAACCTATTTGTTCTTTAGCTCATCC
Source organism: Antrostomus carolinensis (assembly GCF_000700745.2). Taxonomy (NCBI): domain Eukaryota; kingdom Metazoa; phylum Chordata; class Aves; order Caprimulgiformes; family Caprimulgidae; genus Antrostomus; species Antrostomus carolinensis. Next base: position 19,777 of record NW_010300078.1, on the reverse strand, counting down.
ACTTCAGGAATGGGTGGACAGCTCAGCAATGTACCCATTGGTTCCTCTCTCCAGCTTCCCACCACTGGTGTTGCTGCACTGGGACACAGTGAGGCCTTAGTTACATGCTGAGCTGGACAAACTCACAGGAAATTCATGTGTAGTTGGAAATACCCCACCTTACTTTTTGCCACTACCAGACAGACTGCAAAACTTACCCCCAATATACTAAAATTTGGGTTCTGTAACACCCAAGTTCATAGACTCCAACCTTTGCAACAGGCCAATGAAATAAGCATTTTACAGAACTGAGACCCATTTCAGCTTTCAGACGCTGCTCCAGCAATGCAGCAGCAGCTACAGAGCAGCACAGGGCCTGCATAATTTGTACAGTGCCACCATCGCTGTCCTTGGCACAGGGGCAATGTCAGTGATGGGAGGGTGATTGAGGCAGCCTGTGCTCCAGAAACAGAAGCAGCTGGGTAAAGCGTCCACAAGAGCACCCACAGGGGCTGCTCTAATTTAAACTGGCCCCTGAGCAGCTGAGAAGCTGAGGAACAGAAGCAGAGATGGCCTCAAGCCACTGTTGTACTCTCTTCCTGAAACTGCACCTTCTGAAGCACAGCAGAAAATAACAGCAGATTGTAAGAGAGCCAGGAATGAAGCTGGGCAGAACAAACAGTCTCTTCAGTCAATAAAGTCTCTTTACCTAGACACCAAAACCACCCCAAAATTGCACCCCTGCTGCAAGCTAGCATTGCTTGCTGCAGCACCTAAATAAGGATGAGGAAGAAGGAAATGGACAAGCTTCTGATCGTGTTTATTCCAGCTCTAGTACTGAATAATGTCATTTCACTTACACTGCATTGCTTTTGAAGTAGCCCTAGGAAACCAGGAGTAGTCAGCCCCTCTCAACACACAGAACTGATCAAAATTTGAGGTTTGCTCTGGGGATCATCCCAGACAGTCAGAGCAAACACTCTGGGACTCTTCCTAATCAGAGGAAGAAGGTTAAAGGTGTAACAAGTAAAGAACCCCACTGTGTCTTACGAGTAATGAATCCTACTCAAGCATAGCGTGCTGATAGCAGGACTGCCCATGTGTGGTAGATTAGATCGGTTGCACAAATGAAACTGCTCTTCCCTTATAATACACAGAAAGAGTTGGGAAAGGAGTAAGAAGGGTAGAAAGAGAACAAAGGGGAAGAAAAAAAAGCAAGTCAGCATTTGTCACATGACAGGGTGAACATACAGAAGCTGAAGCAGGAAGCTGGAAAGTCTCCCATGTCCTGCACAAGCTCTAAGACAGTCTCCTGGATATTCAGCCCTACCAGTCAAAGACTTTGGCAAACCTGGAGGGGAGAGAAGCATTCCCTTCTGCTACTGCTGACTGCTGCAGATCTAACAGTGGGGCACAAGTTCTAGCTTAGCAGAGTTCATTTCTCATTTGGACTCACTTACTTCACATGTTAGAATTGTGAGGAATGGGATGGTCTCCAGATATGTCTCCAGACACAATTCAGGTTAGAGGACATAGAGAGTTCAGGATTTTATTTCAAACCAAATCAGTGAGTCTCCTCCTGTAAATTTAAAAGCCATTCTCTAGAGATTCAGGCCTGTAAGAGCCTTCTGTGATCCATGGCATTTCTAGGAAGTATTGTGTATTCTTGGGCCTAATTATTGACAGATTCAAGCACACAAATAGATCTCTAGTCTCCAAATAATTTTGAATAGAAATACTTGGTTTATTGGCTAAAATAATCTTGAAAACCAAGTCTGCAGTGGCTACAGTATGCAACGGAAAGCATTTCTCTAACTGTCTCTCTTCTCTTTCAGTACTGGTCACCCTGTCTCCCCTTCCCAGCACTGAATACAGATCACTACAAAAGAGAATGAAGAGCTAGTGCCAAACATTTTTTATGGCAAGTCAGCATCCCCAAACCCTCTGGGCTGCCCAGCACAGGGCACACTGACCACATGACAAGAGGACATTAATAAACTCCCCATTGAAAGAGGAGTTTTCCTGAGCCCACCATGCACCACGTGTGCACACTTGGCCTGGGAACACAAGGGGGATCATCACACCTGATCTCCCCCAGGAATCTCTTACCAAGTTATTTACAGAGTTTCTCTGTATCAAGGAAAGAGAGTGAGCACGCAGGAACCAGCAGGCATGAAACCAGCACTAAAGTTGCTTTATGCAGCTAGTGTAGTCCTCAGTGAAAGTCACCTTCTCCTACATGAGCTTATTTCTCTCTACATCCTCATGTTGCTACTATGAGGGTAACCATATTCCCTGCCTCACATGGGTGTTGCAAGAGGAAGTCCATCAAAGCTTCTAAGTGCTTTGGTAATCAAGTACACAAGTCTTAACTACCTAAAAGATAACAAGAATTTCTTTCAAAAGCAGTGGGCTTTGTAGATTTATAATAACAAATAAAAAGCAACCAAAATAACAATGCCATTCGTCATGGTTTGGATTTGGAGGAGGCAACTAGTCTTTTTGCAAAGACAGGAAAGGCAAGAAAGCTGTATTTTTAGCCTGGTTAATCAAAACTAATGAGCCCTAAAGCCTTATGTTTCTCTCAATCAGCATACTATCAGCAGTGACACTATACTAGCCTTTCTCCATGAAAAAGCAGCCCAGGGGCCATCTAACGACACTCCAGTGTGAGTGACTCAGAGTTTCTCCATACAGTAAAGCCTGCCTAAATTTCCAGACCAGATGGTTGAACTGTGAGACAATCCGTCAGATGGCTCTGAAGTGTTTAATACAATTAAGAATATGCAATCTGGAAATGCCCTGGGCTCAGACAGTTTGTCCAGATTTCTGTAAAGCTTTCAGAAACAAATCTGCACAGCCTCCTTCTGAACAAGCTTAATGATTTCTTAGCCAACAACAAGAGAATCAGCCATGAAGGAAAGCAAACAGAACCCCTAGCTAATGCCTTCTTGCCCCTGTAATGGGCAAGATAGGAAAGGATTTGAACATCAGCTGTTGACAAACATCATGAAATAAGATCAGTTTCTCAATAGCAAATGGTTTGTGTGCATGGTGCTTTTCATCCAGGCAATGGAAACATTAATTGTCTCTACACTCCCCAAAGACCTGCAATGATACCTACTGTTCAGATAGGAAAACTGAGGCACATTGCTATGCAGCTTGTCTCCAGCCAGGAGACGGTGGGAGAACAGCAGGTACTGGGCCTGCCTGCCCTTTCCTATTTACTCATCCTCTTCTCCCTTTCTTTGCTTTCCATCTGCACCACTGTCAGGCTAAGGAAGCAGCTCCCCAAACCCCTAACAATTTCCCAAGCTCAGGAAGACAGCTTGCCTTTGACATCAGGAGAGAAGAGGACTCCCACTGGAGGAGACAAGCTCAAGCTTCTCACTTCCAAACAGCTGAGCTGAGTGGAGAGCGACTGTGAACAGAACCACACCAACACATAGTCCTAACTACCTTTGTCGACCATTGCGCCAACAAGACCTGGTAGCAACCATCCCACATGTGACACCTCTCACATGTCTATTTTGTCTACTGTGGAGTGAAGGGAGAGACTTACTGCCCAAAACAGATGCCCACAGAGACAGGAGGAGGAAAGGAAATGGATAGAGGAGAGACAAACTAAGAGACTGAGCTGCTGTAGCACAAAGCTAAAAACTCACCCGTGGTTGAGTTCAAGATCTCCTCCTTCCAGGTGTGCTTTGTGATCTGTTAGAGAGCAGCAGGGAGATGACCACAACAGCCATAGTGAGCAAGGGAAATCCACTTCAGGCAGGGATTTGTCCTCTTTGATCCCCAAACAGAAATAAATGAAGAGCTTGAGACTGCTTATTGATAACTTGAGGTACACTGTACCTGAAGCATATGATGTCTGTTTCCAAAACAAACAGTGAAAATCCAGGATATTCAACTTAAAGAAATCTAACTGTGTTGGATCTGGAAAAAACAGCTAATAATTGCACGGCTACAACTAAAAGCTGAGTACTTAGAGTCATGAGCTGAGGTTCCATAATTACTTTAAGCCAACATAACCACCAGCTGCTGCCAAAAAAACAACTCTCCCGCTCCCCACTCCTGCCACACCTTCCCATTCCCACCGGCAACTGGGAGCTGCATTGAGCTGTATTGGTTTATGAATGCTTGTGCCAGCACTGGTAGCAGGATCGGAGAAGCAGAGGTGGCAATGAAAGGCTAGAAGTGATTGTGGCATCATCATTCCAAATTAAATTCATCTGCCTTTAAAAGATACATGGGACTTCTTATCCTACCCCTCACACTGACCTTGCAGCCCACAGGTCTGACTCTTCCTGCCAAAACAGTGCATGCCACACTGCTTCTGCGAAGCCTCCTGGCCTCCTCCCTAGGCTGAGCTTCACAGCACGTAACGTTTCCTTTTGTCCCTGCAGCTCATGAAAGCTGCTGTTGTGCAGCCACACAAGTACTGTACTTAAACATACTACTGTTTAACAACCTGAGGGGAAAATAACATGTGATTGCAGAGTTGAGAATTGTATTGAGCTCCTGCACCACCCAGCTCCTGGATGTTTGTTTTCATACATTTCTTTTCTGCTTCAGGTTTTCCTTTGTGATATAACTATGCATACACCAAATGTCATCTTCCATTGTGCAAGATTCCTAATGTAGCTGTTCCTGGTTAAATGGCTGTGTGCTACACTACACAGCACACCTAAAAGCAAGTTAAAACCTCCTACCGTGTCTTTTATTATGTATAATAAGTGGAAATTGTGCCTGTAAGAACAGAGGGGAGAATCTGATGCTAAAGTACAATCAAAGAGCAAACAGGCTGTAGAAGGTACTTAAGTGTGGAATGCCCCACCTACCTAATGACCCAGAAGGTCAGAACTTAGTTCAGTAGGTGTATCTTTAACAAAACAGAATAGCCAAGCCTGAAAATGCTGGTCAAGGGTACCTTACAGTAGCCTTTAAAGCCGGGGTTTGTGGCAGATCAAAACTGAAAAGATCACTTGCATTACTGCCGTAAATATCACGTTCTATATCTCTTTTAGAATGGTGGGACGATACAAGGCAACTGTCAGTGTTTGGGGCGTTAGGCTTACTGCTGAATGCAAGGCAAGTGCATAGGGTGTAACAGGAGCACTGACAGGGAGGCTGCATCCCTCCTTTCTTGCATTGCACTGCACATGAACCCACAGGAATTGGTCACCAGATCCACTCAAAATGAGTTACAAGCTGTCTCATTCAAAGACTGGGTATAGTATGAGCTCCCTTCCAGTTCCTACACCACAGATTCACCATAACACTTTGCTCAAGCTGGCAGAGGCAGCAGCAGACACAAGAACTGCAGAAGCCATAGCAATTGAAGTGTCACTGTTCCCACCTGAAGATATTCCCATGTGTCTCCTTGAATCATCGTTGTACTAGGCTGGAAGGTTTATGGGGGTGAGAAGTGACCTCCTATGGCCTAATGTGAGCAAGTGATTCCATTCTGTAGAGCTGTAAAGCCGTATTAAATGTATAGAGATTTCATGGAGATTATTTTCCAATTAGTTCAGTAGATCCCAGAACTTTCTGTGGTGTTACATAAGCAGTTGCACAAAGCTTGTCAGAGACTGAGATAAATTCTCTAATTTCTCTAGTACATACTTGTAATCTTCTCACATGACCTGTCTCACACATTGCTCCCAAGCTCCCTGCACTCCACGTTCTCACCTCCCAAGACCTCAGCCTGCATGCAACATCTGCCAAAATATCTACACACACAGATGCAGGTCCACTCTCAACCTGCTATACTCCCTCTCTCCCCAAGCTCATGAAAAACACCTTCCCTAGGCAGCTGCTTAAAAGAAATTCTTGTGTACAGGTGTTTTGATAAACAAGCTGTATTACCAGAAGGATGCATCTATTAGGTAGTGTAACTGGTAATTCTGAGATGGAGTGCTCTGGTACACATCCATAACATTTTCTTACGGCTGTTATTCAGCAGAACCACTGATGAAAGTCAATGGGATGACGAAGATAAATAGTAAAAGGCAAATAAAATCTTCATGCATTGTGCTATGGACTTTCTTTCAAAGACAGCAACCTGCAAAATGCTGAGCTTCATACTGTATGTGACCCAGTGGGTTAGTGACACTATACATTACAGCTGCCTGGAGTGTTGGAGAAAGGCAGGTGGGATTATACAGGACAAAGACTTATTTGGCCCCTGTGAGTAGTATGGAGGTTGGCAAATCACTTCATCCTGCTCTAAATCTGTGAGGTGTGACATTTTGGCTTGACAAAGACATCTCCCTTATTTTCTTTTTGATAGCAACTTTGGACAAATTCTCCTATGTGCAGTTTTCTATATTCCAACTCTGACAGTTTCAGATTACATCCTTTCCTGCACAACAAGGACATTTTCAACCTCAGTGTGCAACTCAACTCTCATAATTTCATTGGACAACTGCAGATTAGAGCTCTGAAAATGTCTCACTTTCTTCCCCCTGCTTCTGAGGTGAAAATGGAAAACAGAGGGGAGTACTTGATAAAGATTTTGATGATGGGATCACCTACAGTTTTCTCTGTTGGTACTGATCACAGTTTATAAATTCAGACATAAAGAATTATTTTTTATTAAATAGCATCCTACAAACCAAATGATTTTTCCATCCAGCAGCAGCTACGAGAGACAGAAAGGATGTTAAACATAAGCAGTCTAATTTGAATTGTGAGCACCTCAAAAGAATAACCAAATAGCATCCTACAAACCAAATGATTTTTCCACCCAGCAGCAGCTACGAGAGACATAAAGGATGTTAAGCAGTCTGGTTTGAATTGTGAGCACCTCAAAAGAATAACCGGATCCTAAATTACACAGTTCAAATTCTCATTTAAAGTCATTGCCTTAGATTGCCATAGGCTCGGATTGTCATCTAGCACAGATTAGAACAGCATCATTTAAGGCAGGATCTGGGCTTCACAGTGTAAACACGGCACACAACTTGCTCCAATTTGCAAGAAAAACTCTATGACCCTCACTTCTCCTCTGACCTGCTACACAACTTGTGTCAATCGTTCATCCTCTGCAAAGCACATCAGTTGGATGCACCATACCTCTTCTCTCTCACACACAGGGACTAGTTGAACTCATGAGCAGTCAAAAGAGTTTTGCGAAGCTCAACCTGGCACGTTATCTGAGTGAGAGATTCCACATTTACAACGTAGCATAAACCATGCCGCCAAGACTACAAAGCGCCTTCACCTGTGCCTGTCACAGGAAAACCGAGAATCTGGGGTATGCCCACAGGGATCTGCAAGGCAGCCACTGTCAGATAAAGTGATCATCTAAAGTCTGACAGTAACATCCAAGCATAAGGAGCACTTAAGGAAGAAGCTTCCTCAAGGACAAAGCGTTATGGCCTTCCTCTGGTGAGGACTGCCACCATGAATCTGGGAGTCTCTGCACCAGGCAGTGCCCACCAGCACAAGTAAAACTGATGATACAGCATCCAAAATGAGATGAGAGGTGGACACCCATTCTTGCAAACACTGTTCCAGACTCTGAGGCTGTATTTGGGTACTAGGTACCATAACAATATCTACACGTCATTCCAGCCTTGGCCACAACACACTGATCCACAGAAAGAATCACAAAATGTTGGGGATTGGAAGGGACCTCGAAAGATCACCTAGTCCAATCCCCCTGCTGGAGCAGGAACCTAAATGAGATCACACAGGAAGGCATCCAGGGGGGTTTTGAATGTCTCCAGAGAAGGAGACTCCACAACCTCCCTGGGCAGCCTGTTCCAGTGCTCTGTCACCCTCACTGTAAAGAAGTTTCTTCTGAAGTTTAAGCGGAACCTCCTGTGTTCCAGCTCACACCCATTGCCCCTTGTCCTATCACTGGACATCACTGAGAAGAGCCTGGCTCCATCCTCATGACATGAAAGAATATCAGTCTCACTGATGCTTCTTTTCCAAGCAACACTTGAAGAGAACACGAGCTTCGAGCTTCCTTCTATTGAACCACAAGAGAGGTGTTAAAATGGGAACTGGGAGAATCAGCCTGGAGAAGGCATTTAGGGGAAAAACCCAAGGTGAGAGGGATGAGATAAAGGTTTTCAAGCTCTGACAATTCATCTAAACAATGCTGTGGTTAAGGCCCAAGGGCTTTGGGATTTTCATCTACATAATCTTCAAATGTATTAGACTGGCAAGTTTTCAGGTTTTATTTCCTCTTGGCAAAGGTGTATTTGTGAAAGGAGAAGTATTACAATTAAGGTGGAAGAAGTGGGTCTTTCTCCCTGCTTCCCCCAAACGCACACAGAGGCCACCAAATGCACACTGCAGCAGCCAATTCTAACCTGTTCCCCAGCAGATCAGGTGGAAAGGATCACTCTGGGGTTTCTTCAGCTGAAGATTGATTGATCAGCTCTTGCTGAAGCAAATTGTTTCTGTAGGTGCTCCTGTAAACAAACTAACAAACCCCAACTAGACTGTATTTAGTTTACACATTTAGCAGGGGCATCTACACTAGTTAAATCAGCCTGGAGCAAGCACACGTACCTCTAGCACAGTATCTAGTGGAGAAAGCATATTAGGCTACTTTTTGTTCACATTTTTTTTCTGCTTTCTCTCAAACCTGGTGACCCTCTGTGAGAAAGATTTACAGAAGCAGTAGTCTAAAGGGGGTCACTGCAGAGCAAGGAAGCATAAAATGAAAATGGAGAGGTAGCTGGAGATTAGCTTAAACCTAGATTCATGTCTTACAATTATCACTGTAAATTCAGAAGTTCAGAGGAGACAGCAATGTGCTATTACTTCTCACTAAGCACGTCAGAGTGATTTAGAACAAGTGACCATCAGTTCGGCTAGAAACAACAACGTGCTCTTGAAATTACCTCGACTTGCTACTTGCTGCTTTAAACATGAGCTGTGACAATCCACCTTCCGGTCTGCAGTTCTCATGGGGAAAGACAGCAAGATCTGAGATTTTCAGCAAGATATTTGTAAAAACATCCCTTTGCTGGGACTGGAGGGGAACACTCACTGGGGAAGGAAAAAGAAGAAATGAACACCAAAGAACAGCAAGTCTCTTTGCATTGATTTATTTTCCAGTTCACATTCCTAGGCATCGAATTATCCATCTTCCATATAAAATGATGTATTTATTACTATCTATTTTCCAGACATCCCACAATACAAACCAAGAATTCTCCTTACAGCGAACTCTCAGCCCAAGGAGATGTCTAAGAGGATGGGTACAAGCAAATCCACACTTCTTTGCCTTTCCTCCTCAGCTTAGTGCACCAAGAATAACGTGGGTCACTCTGCTCTTGCTTCGTGGACATGTTCAAGGACTCCAAATGTTAAACTTGTATGTGAGGCATAAGAATGGTTTAGGACTGACCATGTGCATTCCACACTAATGCAAAAGTATTTGGTGGGCTGGAGATTAAACTAGTGCTTCTGCATTACTACTGCTTCTTTTCCTATTCTCCAGAGGACTTTAAAAGTGTGTATTCTGGGAAGAATCCACACAAATTTCATTCACTTGTCCTATAAAACCACAATAGCTGACTTAGTCTTTAAAAGCATTTATCTTTTTAGTGTTGTTTCCTTCATATAGTACTTATTTATTTACCATAAATAGGAATGGATCTATTTTTATTTACTTGGAGATATGACCATTTTTTCCCCCAGAACTGTTTGAAAGAAATTTCCCAATTGTAATCTCTTGTACCATATTAATGGGTATTAGTGCCTTCAACCTTGAAGCAATTCTGCTTCAACTGTAGAACTAAATGAAAAGATAATTAATATTTTTTTACAGGAAAACAACAATCCACCACTGGCCAGATTTGTCCCACTGCCAGAATTGCTTCCACCAGAAGAACAGTCAATTAAGCAAAAGGTTAAGTGTAATTTTCAGTAAGTTTTTGCCTAGGGTTGCACTAGTAGAAACATCACCAGGGATGCGTCCTCTGTAGGTAAGGCACCTCATCCTTTCGCTTTGCAATTGTTCTGGAACACTGATACAGAACTTTTCCACTGTGCAGAGGAAAAGATTGCAGGAAAACAAGAATGCCTCATAAACATGCCCACAACACCATCCCACAATCCAGTAATGTCTTAACTAGAAGAGAAAGACTATTTCATAGATAAGCTGCTAAATTATTCCCTACATTGTAAGGTAAGATGTGTTTGATAGCTCAGGAGGTATAAAGACACTGTGAGACTTAACAAATACCAAGCAATGGATATTCTGTGTAATCTCTACTTGGATTGCCCTGCTGATATAGAATGTGGTCTTAACACACTGGATTTCATGTCACAGCAGATGACCCAACTCTGTTACACAGCCTGGAATGGAGTGACTCCATGTTCCTCTCATCATTCTCTATGGGAATGATTGTGGAGATTTAGGATACAAAAACAAAAAGGAAAACCAACCAGTACAACAACAAACAAGGCTTCCTGAAGAGGAGCAAGACATTACACCTTTCAAATGAAGATACACTAGAAGGCACAGAAAAGGACTATGGACAAGCCAGACACTTCAGCACATTTCTGAACACCAGTGAAAGTGACGCCACTTAAATGTTTTGCTGATCTGAGATCTAGACAGCCTCAGATTCCTATATACAAAGTCCTCATAGAATCATAGAATAATATGGGTTCGAAGGGACCTTTAAGTGTCATCCAGTTCAAACCCCTCAGCAATGAGCATGGACATCTTCAACTAGATCAGGTTGCTCATCACTTCTCTTCAATCCCACTGGACATGTACGTACCATATTTACCAATATAAGTTGTAGTCTGATGAGATTGTCGTTTACTTGGCAGAAGTGCCTCTGCATCCTGACCCTGATCACTCCCTGCTTCCAACTGCACAAAAATATTGACCTGGTCTTCCCACGGGGGTTGAATCAGTTCCACTCCACATTGCAGAAATCGTGGGCTTGGTAAATCCACTGCCCTTCAACCAGTCCTGGCTGGAGGTTACAAATGAGTCACTTCTAAATTTACTCACATAATAGCAAAGTAAATTGGGACAAGCATTTCCCAACCCACTAAAATACATCAGTTACCTAAGTGAATTGAGAAGCTTCAGGTATCTTCTCTACCCTATGGCAGCCTGAGGCATCCTTCAATTAAATTTTGGTGAGAAGAATTAATAGGCATATATAAGCTTTGAAAAAGATCTGTCATGTATGAAGAGCAGCTGCTGATATTTATGCCCTACAGAGAGGCTCACTTGGAGTTTGATTACAATAGTCTAATGTTCTGATTTGTGAATTACACTCCAGAACAATTTATCCCCTCGTGCAGATGCGATCTAACCTCATCAGTCTCATTTGACACTCTCAGTGGTGCTTTTAAAGCTTTGGGGCACATTTGATCATGGAGTCAGCTTGACAACTCTGCTTGAGGGGATTTGTCAAAGCCATTAGAGTGCAGATTGGATATCAATGTCTGAACGATGTAGTATCACCTGTGTTAGCCTTCATTAGCTAGCCGGGACCTCAGTGGTAGATATATCTGCACTATTATATAGCGAGCTAATTTAAAAGAGACAAGCCTCAAACCAAAAGCTTTATACAAAGCTTAATCCAAATCCTCAAGATTCAAAACATTTTCATTCATTCACTTCCCATTCATTTTCAGCTCTGCGTGATGCATTACATTTAGGAAAACCAAAGAAAACAGATAGTACCCCGAGGAAGGCTGTACTCTCAGTATTCCCAACCCAACCAAAAGTAGGGAAAAAGATAAAGGAGACATAAACCCAATCACAAAGCTGAACTGGGGGTCCAAGCTTACTCAAAAGAAGGGAGCTTCAAGGGTCTGCAAACAGTTTGGTCCTTCAGAAGCAAAGGAGGGACCTGGAAATAGCCAATTACTTTGAAAACCTGACAATACTTGATCAGCAAAAGCAAACTGTGAATCAGTAGCACCTGCCTAAAAACTGAAGGAGATGAGATTTTGCATGCCCAGTGGGCAGGCTTAATGGAAACGGTGTCAGAAGAGGAACTGATCACTCAAAAGCTGGCCTTCAAACCTTTCCAAAATGTTTGGAAGGACAGCTTTACAGCAGCAACTTTGGGAAGAGGGGTTTCTACGAATTACTAGCATAAGGGTGGGTGCAGAATCACAGCTTCCCAGCATTCAGGACTGGTCACTTGTCAGATTCTTTTCTGGCTCATTTCTAACAGAAACCCGATCTGAGGGAAGGATACCTGGCTGCTTTACTATCCCAAAACAAAGCCACTGTTAGATTTTACGCAGTGGGGCTGCAGCATACCCATGTACTAGTTGCCATTTTTGTTCACCTCATAAACTGTAGATATTCGTAACTTGGTCAGAGTTTACACAGGACCCTCAGCAGTTTGGCAGCTGAAGACAACAAAACCAGAGTACACAGAACTGCAGCCACCTGCACAATCCACATTCAAAACCTCGACCAGCAACTGGAACCAAGCGACTGGATTGCAGAGGAGCGCTCAAATACGAGACGAGAATTCACAAGTGGGGAAGTATACAGAAATTATACAGGGAAGTATCCAGAAACCTTCCATCCAATCCTTTTTCATTTCAGTTTGTTCTCTGGCATATGTTGGTCCAGTCCAATAACTAGGAAGATGAATGTATTCTCCCAGGAGAGAAGGGCAGAGCTGCTGAGCAACACATTTCATCCACAGGACAACTGATAGGCCTGTATGTTCATGGGACTGTGCAAGTCCATCCAGCTTAACCCTGAAAACAGAGAAGGGAAATCTGTAAATTCCCATTCTCGTGCGGTGTCCAGGGGCCACCGACCCTACCTGGGGGCTGAAACACCTGGTCCCACTCACTCCTCCAGAGCTCATTTCTGCTTCAGCTTTTTATGTCCCAGGCTGCCCATCCTGGGGTGGGGAGGACAGGTCTCTCAATGTCTGGAGCTTAGAGCACGACTCTCCCCAGGCACATGAGGAAATTGTGGCAAGAGATTCTGAACTAACTGCAAAGAATAACAATACACGGCCACTTTTGCAACTCTAGCCCACAAACTGTTGTCTCTAGCAGCAAACATATGGCAAAATCAGAAAAATATCAGCCAAATCATATTTCAGTTCATTTACTTTTCCCAGGAGGAAAAAATACAAATCACCTAGCTCCAGCTATCATGTCCAGCACTTAAGCAACAGTTGGCTTTACAGTTTATTTACTATTATACATTCATCTTTCCCCCATCTACCTTAAGAGAGCTCCAGAACAAAGAACAATTTATTCCCTGATTAGCGTAGAGACTGTCAGCCTCTGGGACTCAGATGTGTTTCACAGGAAAGGGAAGGTGAGCACACTTGAGGAAGGCGCCTGATAGTTGTGATGGGTCTTTTATTTTGCCTTTCCCAGTAACTGAAACCCAGAGCAGACCCACACATTTGTGTCTCGCTTGGGTAGCTGCATCCTTGGTTGAGCCAAATATTCAAACCCTTGCAAACACACCGTGGCTGAGACAACAGCCTCCCAGCTCCAGGAGCACTGGCCACGCTGGGACACATTCCCATTGCCCTTCCTCCCACTGTGCTGGAACAGGAACTCAGCACCTACAGCCTTACAGCGCCTTGGAAGAGACTATCACAAAAAGTTTATTCAAAACAAGGATTCTGATGTTTATTAAGAAGCTTTGTTCCCTGTGTCTAAAAACAGCAACAGAAGAATAAACCTGTTCTTTTTTCTTTTTTCCAGAGGCAGGGAGGTTTAGGCAATCCCGTTGCTATATTTTTATTCAATTACAGCCCACCTGAAATCTTCTGAGTCTATTTTTAAGTTGATAATAATAAGATTATGCATTTATAGAGCATACTTCAAACACACACATCCACCATCCCTTTGGGAGGCTGGGAGGGAAGTGCTGGACAGCTATGGAAACAGGGCAGAGGGCTAAGTGTCCATATCAGAGTAAGGATAGGGACTCTGGATCTCCTGGTTCCTCTGCCTCACAGTCATTCCCAAATTGTCTGTTTTCCAAAGAATTTTAAAAGCTTGCTTGGAAAACATGATCAGTACAGTTTTAGCTTGGTTTCCTTGGAAAAAGGGTTCATGTAACCACACTGGTTGCCAACACCACTCCCAAGTAACTTTCAAATCTGCTAACTGGTTTCAGCCAAATTTGAGAGGATTAATGGCCTCAAAGACAGTCCTGCACTTTTTGGAAAACAATTGAGCAGAAGCCTTCAGGGTTTCTCCCTCTACACAGCTGTTCTGTGTGCTGCTTGGCAGCACAAACGTACATAGAATGGTTTGGGTTGGAAGGGACCTTAAAGATCATCCAGTTCCAACCCTCCTGCCATCAGCAGGGACACCTTCCACTAGACCAGGTTGCTCAAAGCCTCATCCACCCTGGCCTTGAACCCTTCCAGGGAGGGGGCATCCACAGCTTCTCTGGGAAACCTGTACACATACATGTCTATTTACATACACAGACATAAACATACGTGTTTAGCAACAGACCAACCAGCACATGCACAGCTATTTCCTGCCCTGCAGACTTCTACAGGGGACAGGCAGGGACAAGGAGCTGGGTGATGGCAGCACACAGCTTGCTTTTGGGCAGCTGGCACAGGTGACACACAGGCCGGGGCTGAGGGGCACTGCGCAGCCGTGCTTCATCTGCAGGGAGCTCTGGGTAGGTTCAACATGGTTCAGGGGGTGAAAAGCACACCCAGCCGGAGGACAGCGCATGCAGCTTCACTGGTCCAAGTGCAGTGAGACTGTGGATGTTACAGCACTTTCTCCACCCACCCACTCAAAGACAACCAGTCCCTCTGGTGGCTCCTGGAGGAGAAGCCCCCATGCTGTCCCTCAGAGGTGAAGCACTGGGTGATCTCTCTCTGTCCCTCCTCAGCTGGGCTCCAGGAGTGTCTCTGTCTTCAAGGCGAAAGGGTTGGTCAAGTCCTTTTCTGCACTTTTGAAGAACACTATGTCCTTCAGCTAAAATGCAGGCCTCCTAAATGTTTTTGACAAGGAGGAGATCTTTTTGATAGCAACATAAAAAGACACAACTTCTTTTGACTGAGGGCAGGAAAGAAGAAATGTTCTAGCTCTTTCTCAAATTACATAACTGCCATGAAAACATCTTTCACTTGAAGCCAGTTCATCTGGGAGCAGGCAATACCTTGATTTTTCAAAGATGCTAAGGATCACCAGCTACCTTATTATCACAATCAGAAACACTTTATTGTAATAAATAGCTTTAAATCTGATCTGGATCAGAGAGATAACTCTGAAGCAAACAAAATTAGATTATTCCTTTCTTGTTTCAGGAAAATCAAATCATAAAGCAGCTGAAGACAGACAACATCTCTTCTACTTGGATCCCTGACATGAAGAAAAGTGCCTAAGATGCATGTTAGCTTAAAGGAAAAACAAAACAACCCTGGATGGTGTTCCAGAACAGGAGAGCACAATGAAGCAGAGACAGAACTGTTACTTGAGAACAGCAATGGCTTATCCACAGAAAAGTACTGATGGCCAAATATGAGTGATGAGCACCACATCACCCATTACACGAGTTGGCCTGTGCACAAATGGAGATGCACAGATTATGACTGTCTTTACATTTCCCTTGTGTGCTATGTCACCTTTCAGAAGAAAAAAAAGAGAGAACTGAATTTTCATAGACACATCAGTCCCTAGCTCCACTTCAGAGCTGCACAAAATGCTGTGAGAAGGCAATATTTTTTCTGTATATGATAATGGAGGTTTGTCCAAAAGAAGAGTATTGAGGCTACCAAGGTAATTTTGAAAGGTCACTGTATCTGTTGTATGCTTGAACTTCTTTCCTAGAGAAAGCAGAGTATCAGAGAAGGGGAAGGGTGTACACCAGAGTGTTTCAAGCTAGGATGAGCAGGGATGCAAGCAGTGCACAGGCTCAAACCTGGAAAGAGCCTTCATAGCACCTTATCCAGCCTCTGTTACAAATGGATTGTTAGTGGAAAAATCATAGCAGGTATTTTTTCTGATTTTTTATCTAGTTCTAGCTCATGTTTTGTATCCAGTGTTTCAAGTGGATCATTCCTGTGTAATTTAAAGATCAATATTTTTTAAAAGGATTGATTGGGTCAAAACTGCAGGACATTTCCTCAGGCATCTCTCAAAGAAGACTTAAAGCTTCACCTGCAGAAGGGAAGGCAGGTCTCAGTCACGTGTCGAGATTCTCCCATGCCTAAAATACACCAAGA
>NW_010300078.1:0-3582 GCF_000700745.2 Antrostomus carolinensis | reverse complement strand
AGGAAGTGTTCCCTGATTTTAATAATATTTTACTCAAAAAACCATTGAATTTGTATAAGACAAAGCAATCCAGCAGCATTTGCCAATTAATATGAATACATTAAACTCAGATGCTTTAAGGTTACTACAGAGTTTCTTTAAGAAACAAAACTAATAGCACTGAACCTGTCAAACAATTACAACCCCCAGAACATCCCGTTTCATAAAAAGACTGGAGCTGTGCTGCAAGGCCTTTCCCACAGAGGCTGACAAGGAAAGGCAAGTGTGCTGGTTTTGCTGATCTGTACTTCTGCTGAGATGATCCCAGGTGCACTAGGCTTCCCCTGGGACACAGAGAATCAGGACAAAGGTAGGCAAGCCACAGCAACCTGTGAGGAGACACACCACACCTGCAGAGAAAACTGTGGCTGCTATTTATTTCATACCACTGCAGCCCAAAGCTGGTAGCTGGTTTGTGCAACACAGAACTGAATCCTGCAAAACTCCAGTAAAACTGAATTCAGCAGGGAATTGGATGGAGAGCCAGGCAAAGGAGTTTAGAAAAGAGAATACTGTAGTATAAGAGAATTTCTAGGGATAATTCATGAACCAGCCGACTGAAGAGTCATTCCTTTGGCTCGCTTCTCCTGTTAGCATTTGAATGCAAGATATGACAACAAGATGGTATGGAATATGCATGAGATTAGCTCACTGGTCTTAATGAGATGGATGGAAATTCACAGGAACATGGTTGACATCTGTGGACTGACACCAGCTTTACACGCAGTTAAATACATATTTGTCCCGTGGGGCTGTAAAGGACAGTCAGGGAGCTAATCAGGAACAACCAAGTCATTTTTTAATAATAGCCTTGTTCCAGACTGAGTGCAAGACCATATCTATTCTTACCCTAGCCACCCTACTTTCTAGCTTGATGCCTATCCTTGCTGTAAAGAAGGTCTAAGGTATATCTTTCAAATCCTGCTCCTTCTTACCTCCTTTCCTCAGGAAGGGAAAACTTTTCTTCATGCTGCTCCCAGTAACCTCCCTACCTTAGAAAACTCTTCTATATGAAAGAAAAAGCCAAAGGTGTTATGCCAGCAAGGCAGTTTGCAAAGAGCCGGCCTGCCTGCTTGCTTTCACAGGGCTTTTACCGAACAGCTGCTCTTAGCCCTCCACTTTTATCAGCATTGCTTCACAGAACCAGATGAAAAGAATGCACGCTTGAGGAAGCCCTGATTTAGCAAGGGGAACACACAACACAAGTTTAACCTTACTGCAAATCAGCAGAAATTTTACAGAGCATATATAAACGTGGACCTTTACATGTTTGGCACATCTTTAAAGGTACATCATCCTACAGATTTTTTTTTAAAAACTGTGCGGTAAAAATTCGCTCTTACCATCGTTTAAGCCTGTTAAAATAGTTTCCTCATCTTTTCACGCAGTACTTGGGTTCCATCTAGCGGCTTTCAGCAGCAATAAACAGAAGACTGGCTAAGCATTTTATTGCCTAAATACTTAACTTTCAAAATCTGTGTGTCTAGTTGCAGAAATATTGATAAATTCTTCTTTAGACATATAATTTACCTTGCCTTCTCCCTAAAACTTCTCTTGGTCCTCTGACAGGAATGTTCCAGCTACAGTTATTCTAGTTTAAACATTTAAAGCAAACGGGTATTAAATGAAGTTAAAGCTTATTAAATGAAGTTAAAGCTTATCCCTGTGCAAACGAGGCTGAGAGGATGGGCTGGCTAAGAGCATCATCAGCTTGCAGGCAGGAGCTGCGTAGTGCTGCTGTGCCTGTTAAATAAAGCAGCTGCTGTGTCCCTCCCCAGCCAGGTCTCAGCTCAGCAGGGTGTCTGCTCACTAGCAGAACTTACTTCCTTGGTACAAACCTGTCACACCCAGTGAGATGTGTCTCACTCAACTGCTGGTATTTTCAGCTTTGACTCTTTTCACAATCAACTGAGAAACAAGCACTTCTAGATCATGCTTCAGATGACGTATTTGAGAGGTTTACCTTCAGGTAAGATGAATTACATCCTAAAAGTGTCTCGTTTCATCATTTCCATAACAAAGAAAAGCTAGAGGGCTTCTGCATCACACACCTTGACTCCTACCCAGGGTGTCTGACTAAGACTGTCTGCTACACAGCATGTGAAGCGTAGCCCACTAAGCAGGCAGCAAAAGGAATCTGGAAGCAAGGTAACCGCAGCAGTTACAGACTTTGCACCTAAGTTAGGAAACAATAGTGACAGGTAGCCATACTAGCACAGGAAACTTGATTTCAGTGCTGTTCTGCTCTCAGAATTCATCTCACCCTGCTGCTCACCTCTAATAGACTGGTGAAGGGACGTTGTCTTACAATAGGAAAAGTGTAAGACAGTTCTGCTCCTACCTCGTTTAAAGGTATAAAACAAGCTATGCTTATATTTCAGCTCCCTGAGGCATTAGCAAAACCCTCACCACAGACATTTTAGCCCTCTTTGGAAGAGCTTTACCAACTCTAAAGAGACACTATCTTCAAAGGGAAGGAGAAAAAAGGCAACCATCAAAGAAATGTGAAGCTTCACGAATTTATCAGCTGCCACGTTAGAGGTCAAAAGCAGATATTTTAAAGTAATTTTAGTGTCTTACATAAACAACAAGACAGAGTTCACCAGAACGAGCCTAGTTTGTCCACAGAGATCATATCCATTTAAAGAGAAGGTGAAATAAAAAAATAAAAAAAAATAAAAAAGGGAAGTTGACCTAGTTCATGATTTGTGGAGTGTGGGACAGATGAAAGGTCTTTAAACTCCTTAATGCAGCTTTTTCTGTCTATTCTCATTTCAAGGAACTTTACTTTTGGTCACACGCAGTTTGAGGCTTACACCCAGCAAATCATGTCAGCTTTCCTAAAAATGTGACTCCGGCGGGCAGCAGAACTGCTGGGATTTATTACTCCACAGCAGTGTCTCTCAGTTTCCTCTCCACAGCTTACCTTTTCACCTTCACCCAAGCCTTCATGGAGGGGGGCTGCCTGGGACAGACTGGCTCTTTTATGCAAAGAATAAAATCTGCAATGGTTTCAAACTTCCTTGCTCGGTAAAGATGAAAAGGGAAACTAAGGCTACACGGTGCCCATCTTGCAGTTGGATTAATAGCCTGGTCAACCTAGACTTGTGGCTTATTTGCAAGATAATTAAAGTCAATTTTCTGTAACAGTTATTGCACCAAACCTGAGATTTACAACACTAAATTGATTATAATATCGTTTAAATTTACTTTTTAAAAAATTATTTTTACACAAAACCTTATGTGGTACAGACTTACCTGCCCAAATTTCATCTCAGCCCCCACCCTGGGGAGCAACTGCTCCTCCCTCCACAACATGGAGGGCTCTGCTCCATGGTGGGGACTGGAGGGCACAGGAACCACCCTCAAACCAAGGATCCTCTCACGCAGCTGGGTTTACCACTGAAATACTTCTCCCTGCAGTGGCGGTTTTACCCTGAATTTGCAGCAGGTGCACCTGCCCGTTGGCAAAGGGGGGAGGGCCCCTGGGTTACCCTCAGGCAATCCCGCACAGGTGAGTGCGGTGCGGGGTCACACACACAC